>NW_006800022.1:1611824-1688190 GCF_000485575.1 Poecilia formosa | reverse complement strand
GCACGCACCCTCGTGCGCAAAACACCCTCAGCGACTCAACCGGCTTATCAGCGAGGCAGACAATAGCAGCCCACATGTAGCGCGATCTGTCTTTTTTTTTTTTTTTTTAGATCAGGGAGTGCATTACGAGGGCTCAGATCGTGAACTAGATGGGCCTCTCAAGGGGGGAAGAAGAAGTGCAGCTTGCCAGAGGCATGGAAGCGGGGCAAAGCTGCACAGCCAAGCAGCGGAAATGAAAGGCGGCTCGGGCCTCTTGGATCTCTTTCCATTCTTTGCCCTATCTCTCATTTCACCCTTCTCCATTTCTCTGCCATGGAGGGCGGATCACACTTGACTGAAGAGGCGACGTCGGGTGTGTGCGGCGGGACGGTGGATGGACTGATAGACGCTAGATTCCCGATAAACGCTGAAAAGGCAAGGAGGCACATAAAGGAAGCCCAGTGTTTGTTGTCGCCGTCAATGGCTTCCTTTCTAATTAAAGGGTTTGCCGTTGGTGGGGGATGAATTTCACACAGGCTGTCAAGCTAATACTCAAAGGATGACATCAGAGGCCTTGAACAATGGACATGAAGATAATCTCAGCTACGGCGCACAAAAGCAGCCAGGATGTTGACGGTAGTACAAATACAATGCGTCATTTGGCAACCTAAACTTTTACTGATTGATTGGATTCTCATGATAAATGCAGCTTCTCACTGTAGGACATATACCGCCAATCTACCAAGACATGGCCGTCCACTGAAACTGACCTGCCCAGGAAGGTGTTGATCAGAGAAACAGGTTTGAGATCCACGTGTCAGGTGGGAGGACAATTATTTCTCTCAACAGATCCTGGCATTTATGAAAGACTTGCAAGATGAAAGCTTTTGCAAAAAAAAAAAAAGTCTTCAGAATTGATGAAGAAATCTCATTAAACTCAGCTTGTGACATGACAAACTTGTGATGAAGTTCAAAGCCAATGATTTCTTTTTCCAAGGCATTGTGTGTGAAAATATACAATAAAGATGAACAAATGCAGCACCTCAACCGTAACTATAAGAGATAAAAAAAATTAAAAAAAACACACACACACACCCTGGGTGAGTGAAAAATAAAATTAGACGAGTGACTCTGCCAGCTCCAATAATAGGAGCTGAAATATACACGCATTGAATCGTCGCAATCGTTCACTTGTTATAACCTCAACCGTTTCGTTCGGCTCCGGTTCAACGCGCTTATCCTTTAATGTGAAGTGACAGTGACGCTCTGCGTTTAACAGCGCCGCGTTTCGCTTGGCATCCGGATCCCCAACGCTTCCCGACTGCGATTTAAAAACAAAACGAATCCACTCATGGCGCATTTTGCTGTTTATTGGAGCACATTACGAAATAAGAGTTCATATGAAATTATATGCCTTTTTTTTTTTTTTTTTTTTTTTTTTTTTTTTTAATGGTAACCTACTTCCAAATGCTGAGTAATGTGGCAGAGCGTCATCAGCGAGGCTTAAAAGACATGCATAAGCAATAACTGCGTCTGAATAATTGAAGGGTGCCCAACGGATGAAACATTACTATCCCACTTACAATGCAAGCTGACTTGGTATTATTTCCAGAAATATATTGAGTAAGTGCGGGGTGGGGAAACCTGAACAGAATCGATCTGCGCAGCTCTTTGTGGTAAGGTAGAGTACGAGATGAAAAATTGACTCGCTGGCTGAGAGAAGTTTGAGAAAAGCAGAGGGTAAGGTTATCCCAGGCTCTAGAGCGTATTACTTACACATGGAAAAGCATTTATCCTCTCGCTCAGTCTTGAGTAAATACAAGAGGGCAATTTAAATGTCATTTAGCGTAATTTTCAAAGACCTTTCCAAGCTATCTTGAACCTATATGAAAAAACTGGTTCAACAGTAAGGAAGAAACGAGGCAGCAATAGCTCCAGTTTAAAAATATCAATAGTCAGACTGTTCAAACACTAAAAGCAGAACATTTAATACACCATATAGAAAACTGACTCATATGTTGCTTTTATTAACTTTGTACTGGTGAACCATTTGGCCAGTTTGAAACAATAACTCTATTGGCTCCATTTATGGGTTTTTTTTTCCCCTCACCTAGACATAATTATTCTAAAAAGGACCCTTAAGAGCTTAAGTACTTTGGTTATTTAGGGAGTTTCACCTTTAATCTGACAGGTTCCTCAGGCCTACCTGGAGTTCCGTGTATCACGCCTCTTGAGAGGTCATTGGCTTCATTAGTTGGAGGTTAAATACCCTGTTAATGTCTTGTTACCCTCACAACTTAGTCTCTTGAGTTAAAAGAGGAAGGTGTTTCGGACAAAAAAAGAAAAAGAAATCTATTTTTGTGCATTTGGAGCATTTTTATTTTTTTTTGTCACTGGGAGACTTTCTAAACAGCCAAATGTGTTTCGCTTGTAAAGAAAAGTATAATAGGCTTGATTACAGCAGCTAACGGGCAGCGTGTGGCTTAAGGTGAGGGAAACGTACACTTCCGCACTCAAACCAGCTGGAAAATTCTTGCAGTTTCTTTGGCTTCTAAATAAAGGGACGTTTTAGCAGTAAAAGCAGCGCGACTGGAAATTGCCGTCGCCTTCAGATGAAATTGCCTAGTTTGGTGACGACGAACAAACTCGGGTGTCCCCTGAGGTGAATTATTAAAAGTTACAAAAAAACCAGTGGCACTTCTACGGTGAAGCCAGTTTCAGATTAGCACAGTTACTAGCAGAGAAATAAACACCTGTCCCAAAATTTAAACTTTGAACCCTCCCACATGGGCGATCCGAATCCCTTCTGCAGTTATTTGAGGCAACGATTGAGCTAGAGTTGATGGGAGTGTTTGGCAAAGGCAAACTGAGGTTTTGAAATGAGTGAAATAATTTTAATGCTAATGATGGCGTCACGTTCAGGGAAGATTTTACTGGTTCTTAAGGCGTCTTTTTTTTTTTTTTTTTAAATAATCACAAACTGGTTCAAAAAAGGCAGTTGTGGGAAAGCAAACTATGCCTGTTGTCTATGCTTCTACATATATATCAGATTAAAATGTTTTCTTTTATTCACCATAGGCATGGCGACATTTAAACATTCGTTTTCAAAGCTCTAGTACATTTTGACATCTTTGACCAGTCCGTGGCTGAAGTCATATTTGAAATCTTAACATATGGAGCGTTTATGTAAGGATCCTCGATTGCTGCTCGACTCTGCAATGTAATATTTAAGCTTTTGGCATAAAGAATGCATTGCAGTGCAGTGCATTTCTTTAAAGCCAACGTTTCCTTTTTTCCATTCATGTCAGCTTGCAGCAGTTTCTAATCTCTTAACTCAGAATCTGTCTTCAAAATAGAAAAAGGGAATTAAGCAATTTACAGAAACTGGACTTTGGAATGAGGTCATAGACCGCTCCGTCTTCTCTCCCCCAACACATATTTGATGGTGTAATCAGATTTGAAATTAACTGTTGCAATGGACTTATTGTATATCCTGTTAGCTGTGTGTGTGTGTGTGTGTAGCGGTATGTGTTATCTCTTAAGTGGCTCATCTGTGTTTGGTAGAAAGTTCCAATTTAGCTCTCCTGCACTGCAGGCTGCCCTTTTCACCTTCCTGTGTTACAGTTTCTGCTGCCAAGTTTAGAAAATGAGAAGGAGGCACACCTTGTTGCAAAGGAGATATTCACACCTCCATCTTCCCGGCCCTATTTAGGTAGGATTCGTCAAAGTGTTACGCTGGTAACAGCTGAAGTTTTCAGTGATGTTCACATATCAAAGTGAATTTTTTTGAAGATTATATACTGCATGTATGTAAAGATGCTGAAAAGCCACTCAGGAAATGTGCATGAGTTTTGGTGTTTCACCTCACAAACTCTATTCAGATAAATCCTTCATATTGCACAGTCATTCCACCTTGGGGGAAAAAAAAGAATAAAAAATTCATTACAAGCTCCCAAAATACGTGAGTTCTTGCTCAAGATGGGTGTATAGAAATTACTGACTGCAGCTGTATTTTATTTTAATTTTTTCCCAGTTATTACTTGCTGGGCTGTAGTCAAGGGAACTGAAGTTCAGTCATTGTTATAGCAATACAACAAATATGGCATTTTGCATAAAATACTAAGATATAAAAGCAGTCGGATAATCTACCATGTTTATGTCGTTGATCTGATTTTAGATCCTTTTTTTTTTAGTGCGTGAATAACAACAAATCTAAGCGTTGAGTCTCATACAGATATTTATGATGTTTTTGTGAAAAAAAACCAAAACCAAAACTGTACCAAGTGACAAACCAGTTCATTGTGATTCATGCTTAATTGAGAACTCGGTGCAGAAAAACATGTTTTCATGTGTATGACGAACACAAAGAGGAAAGATTTATTTACTTTCTGTGAACACACACCACTATTTCAAGAGGTGTTGCTGGGGCAAATGTTTTCCGTCGGTTCTTCGCCAGATGCTGATGAATATATATATTAAAAGCTGCTCTAACGCGACGCCTTTCTTTTGTGATTTTCTGTGGACGAGAAAAGCGGATGCCCGAGTGCCTTTTTCCTCCCATGTTGCGTTTCATAATGCAACAGCAGCACAGATGCCAGCCCACTACGCCCGTCTCTTTAAAGCGGACCCCACTGATTATCGTCGCATGATTTTTAAGGCCGAGGACCGAAATTGCTACCGCCCACCGCGACAGCCTGTCACAGCACGCTGTGAACTGAGAGGCTTTGAATTCAGCCATCTGGTGTGAGTCTGGTGGCAAGTTCACCGCTTCGCATCCCTCCGCTATCCGCCATCCATGTCACCCGTACGGCGCAAAGGAGAATGTCACGCTTTTGTGTCAAAGTAAACACAAACGCGCAGAATGTTTCCCCGATGCCTGTTTTTTTGTTTTTGTTTTTCTTGACGTCGAAGCGAAGTGCACGTCGAGAACGACCATGATCAACACGTTGTGATCACCATGTGGTAAACTAAAAGGATTATAGGGCTAATCTATCACCTCAGGTAATGGTAACATAAAGCAGGCTTTGCCAGTCATACAATTTCTGCGACAAAAATCCAACTAGCAGCTAAGTCATTTGAAAACATGTGACAAGTATAAAAAGAAAATGACAAAATCAGTGGCGTATATTAACCTCAACAGAAAAAGGGCAATGAAGGTCAGACTGTATTCAGTGAAAGTTGATAGAAATGACAGATTACGTTTCTATGCAATTATTATGGCAGTTCCTAATATTTTGTCACAATACTGTCTATTAAAAATGTCAAATTATTAATGTTGGTTTTAGTTCAGATCTATTTTTTTTAACAGGAGTAAACCACGAGAAAGCTAAAATGCAACATAAACTTCTGTTGAGGTTTTGAGTGTGAGCATTTCGAAATGTATCCTTCTAAAAACAGATGCATTATCCACCTTGCTTTTTCTTCACAACATTTAGGAATTAATTCATAACATCTCCCAGGTTTCTGGTTTCCTCTGTGATATTTAGCCTGATTGTATGAGGTTGAAAAATTGCTGAACTTGCATTTTTGGGACCAAAAACTCTGACCTTTGTTCGCCCATTGTTGTTTGTACCCATCACATCACTTATTACCGACACTATTCTGGAGAGACATGGTAAGACATGTTGTAGTTCTACATAATCAAAGTATTCATGTCAAACGAAAGTGGTCCAGGACTGGAGCCTTGAGGAACCCCACAACTTACCTCTACTGTCTCAGATCAATAATCATTATTTTCAATCTGAAAACACGTTTCCGTTTTTTCCCAGATGTCTTATTAGATGAGAATGAAAACTTTAAACATAACATTGCGACTTAGAAGATAATTTCGTGCTCCTACTGTTTTTCCCCGTGGCTCACAAAACCCAGTCCGTTACATCCGTCTTTCATCTTTTCAGTAAATCTAGTGCGCCGTCTTTAAAAATCTGACACCCTTCTCGATTTGTAGACTCGAACCTCTAAAACTTCTTTGTTTAAAGGTTATTTTTATAGCTTTTTTTTTCCTGCCACTGCACTGCAAATAGACTGGTGACATGACATATGTGTTTGTCTGCTGAACCGTGCCCTGGCGTCCAGCGGGCTGTGAGAGAACCCATGCTCTGAATCCTAATGCCTTCGCCCGTCCTGCTGGGTTATAAACCTCCAGTTTGGCCCGGCTGCAGCTGAATTAAAAGGATTGTTGCCCGACTGATAAAGAATGATTGATATCCAGTCATCAGTTACTTAGCTGTCATTTTAAGCAACATCTTTTAGTGTGCAAAGTGCTTCTTTAATAATTACCGTAAGGGGCTCTGAATGCATAACCCCACATCATTTTTTTTTTTTTTTTGGCTTTTTCTTTGAGAAAATACATGTTAATGCATTTTGAGTGTTTAGCTGACGATTCTTATCCAGACCGACTTTCAGTGACGGCGGGTCCGGAAAACAGATGAGTGTATTTAATCCCGGCCCCTCTGCAATTTTGAAGGATATGAAATGGGAGATTTTGCTCAAACACTTTCCCATGCCTTTATTAAGACGGACCTGGGGAGAACTTTAAGCCATCATCCAAATCAAGTCTATCCTGGGGGGATGGCTGGAAATGAATAAAACAATGCACATTTTCTTTCAGCAGGGGTGAAATGATGATAAAGCATGCAAAAACATGACTTTGTTGCTAATCCAGGAAATAAAAGGATCCTGCAAAGAGCTTATCACCCACCCCTGATGTAGGTATTGCCAAAGTGAAATCCACGTGTCGAGTTCAGTCAACATTGGGTGAATTAAATGTCTTGTTTTTCTTCGAGTGCATGTTTTTTCACACACACGTCCGTGATTTCCAGCTCGATGGAATCGTTTTAAATGCCGTCTCGGTTCCGTCTTTTTTTTTTTTAAGGCTGAAAAAAAGTGACAGAGTGCAGCAACAAAACCTTCCAGTGGCATTATGTACAACCTGAGCTCTTTCGCTTTCTTGTTCCTTAGCATTTTGACAAATTACATTCCTTTAAGAGGATGCCAAATCAGCGAGTAATTCCTCACTGTGGCACAGGCAGCAGCTGAAGCTGTAGGGAAAGCCCAACTAGAAACAACTCGGTTATCGAGCTTCGGTTTTAAAAAGCTCGCCTAGCGTAAGATTGATGTCGAAACACGGCCAAAATCAAAAAAAATATATTTGTATGTTTTAAAAACTAATTCGTATTTAAACTGTAAGCTGATCATAACTACATAAACACCAAATGATTCCTTGAACTACTTGGGGAGATATATATAAAAAAAATACTTTAACCTCGTGTACAGATTGATAATCTTTACATCATTAAGACTTTGAAAGAAAACATTTGATTCTGATCTTAGTTTCCATTTTTTTTTTACTAAGTTTTGAGGGTTTTTTTCCCCCTCTTAAAACAAAGTTCAAAATCTTCATCAGCTGCTACCGCGCGAAAATCAATGTTCAGTGTTTTATTTCTTCAGTGGCCCTGATTATCGAATGTTCTACCCTTGGATATTATTCAGCACTTCCTCCGCTGTTTCCAGGTGGGGGAAAAGTATCGCGGCTTCACTAATTCACCGGATGGTTAGGACACAGATTCATCACCCCGGTGCTGCCTCCCCCTCTGCGACGACTCCACGCTGGATTCCGCATTGATCTCGAAATCTTGACGCTCCCATTTAAAAGCTTTAATGGCCCTCACCTGAAAAATAAGTCAGACTTATTGACCGAGCATGTTTCTTGCTGATCGGAGGGTTCTCTGATTCTCAATGTTCGAGAAACATCCTCACTTTTTTACAGGTCACAGTTTGTGATGAACGAACATCAGGCCTTTTGCTATTAAAGCTATGGATTCAACCCGATAATTTAAGGCTCATTATGCCAATGTAAACTTTTCTTTTAGAAACATTTTGGCTACACTTTGATCTCTCCAGATAAACTGTTTAAACTGAACTGCCACAAACGCTGCTGGGAAAAGCTTCCCCCCTGTCTGCAGATTTCTTTTTGATGTGTATGCTGTTTAAATGTATCCAGAAGATGAAACACATTTAATATCAGACAGGTAACCTGAGTAAATGTTTTCATTTATTAAGGGGAAAAAGCTCCAAGCCTGCTTGGCACCAATATAAAAACATAATTACCTGCAGAAACTTAATGACTGGGAGCAGCTGCCTTGATTGCGCCAACGTAGTATTTGTGGAAACTGGGATTTACCACATTAGGGAAGGAATGTGGTCAGGCCCAGTCCTCAAGATGAATGAAATATCTTGGTCAAACTCCAGAAAGTCCAAATTTTATTTCCTGTTGAGCTATTCTGGACTTAGTGGTGTGTTTTTAAAGCATTGTCCTGCTTGAACTTAAGGTCACAAACTGATTCTTGTCAATATCTACAAAACATCCAAATGTTAAATCAGCAAAGTACGCCCACACCATCACACTACCACTACCATGTTTGACTGTTGATTTCATGTTTTCTTTCCTTTTTTTTAATTTACAGCTATTCTAGCTGTCTTATTTTTCATCATAACTTTGCAAAGTTTCACCCTTTATGCAACGTTTTCTAAAAGTTTTGAGGACTATTCGGTCGTACAGACACAGTCGTGTTTCTTTTTGGTCAGGAGTGCTTTTCACTTTGGATGACTCCCAAGGATGCAGGTTTTTTTTTTTTTTTGTGGGTCTCTATTGTTGAATCATCAACACTGACCTTAGCTGAGCCGAGAAAAGCTTCCAGTGCTCTAGATATCTTTTCTTTCTTAGTTTGTGACCTCTCGGGTGACTCATCAGTGTATTCTTTGAGTAAATTTGGTAACCTTCTTCAGTAGGTTTGCTGCCTTTTCTCTTTTTTTCCCCTGTTTGTATGGGAGGGGGAAAAAAACATGGCTTTTTTAAGACTTTTCCTTTTTTTGTTTTTGTCTCTCAGCTGTTTTTGAATTTCTTAATCAGGCCATGACATGCTGCTCTGTTTTCAGATCTTCTGGCGTACGGTTTCTGTTGTGAAACATGTTATATTTTAGTGATGGATTCTACAGGTCTGGCAGCAGAAAATGAACTGAAGCTTGACTAATTTCAAATCTAGATTAAACAAGGAAAAAAAAAGGTTAGTTTGGAAACATTTAACTTTAAAATCAAATCATGATAGTAAAACAGCATGTTTATATATTTGTGTAAGAATAAAAATGTGACGCCTTATGACGCATAAATGTGACAAAAACAACCCAACAAAAAAAGGAAGGTTTTAAGTAGGCGAGAGCTTTTTCACGCCACTGTAAACCTTGCTCCAAATGATAAAAAAAAAAAAAAAAAACTTAAGGAAAAAAAAGACGAGGCTAAGTTTATTCAAGTCGACAGTTTTAACCTTTGGTGGGAAAATTGCCGTCAGACGGCGGCACAGAGCCACGACGGGCTGTCATCACCTCCTCAGAGTGAGCTCCGAGGGGGACTGTGTACACTAGGGGCCCCTCGATGGCCATTAATGTTCATTAGCAGGAGCGACGTTTATGAGAAACCGTGAAGAACCTCTGTTTGGTCTTTTAAGACACTTCAAGCTACTGCAAATCAATGCGCGTGCAAAAAAATGGAGTGTTAAAAAAAAAAAGTTTATGACACATCATTCGTGCACTGAGATCATCCAGTTTCTTTCTCATTTTTTTCTGAATTGTGTCATTTATATAGAGATGTAGTCAAATTTGGTCTGGTTGACACTTTAGTTTAGTAGATAACAGGTTTATCAGACCTGTTTGCGAATAATGACTTCAATGCCTATTTTACTATCATGTATTTTAAGGAATCAGCGTGTTTCAGTTCACAATAGCCGACTGATATTTTGCCAACTTGCCTTGTTTTTGCAGCTTTGTGTCCAATGACGTTCGACAAAATATGATACTTTTTTTTTTTTTTTTCGCTGAGGTTTTCTTTTTTTTTTATCTTTGGGGTTTTTAATTTATTTATTTCTGTTCCCAATCATCCAGGCTTCTTACGCAGAGCTAAAGCACAACAGCCAAACACACTCGCTGAGTTTTAATAAAGTAGTCAGTCGATAATAATTGTGACTGTGATCCAATTACGTGCAGCACGCAAACGGTTTAATACGCACCACAACGCCGGGGCCCGCAGCTCCTCTTTTTAGCAACTCATTGTTGCTTTGTTTCATTTTTAATGCGCTGTTCCCTTGAAGACAAAAGATTAAATAAACAGTCCTAAGAATAGAGAGAGAGAGAGAGAGAGAGAAAAAAGCAAGACTACCTGTTGTAATTCCTCACAATTAGCGCGTTTGTCTCCATTAGCGGGAGCTTGACGCAGTCTCTCTGCAGCATACAGTTAGTCAACAATAAACAGGCTGTTATCGGTAACAGGATGACATCGGATACAGGCGCTTGTTGTCCAAAGAAGCAGCAGGACAAAAAAAAAAAAAAAAAAAAACTCGACTCTGAAAGGTAATTAGCGAGTGTACACACTGCTGGTGGACTTAAGTGATAAAGTTTTGCTGTGATGCCTTCATTTTGCTTTGCAAAACATGATTCGGGAAGTGTAGGCTTTGCTGTACTTGACGAAAAACGACCATGAATTTATTCGGGAGTTGGGATTTTCTGCCGATATTTGGACCGGGCTCAGTTCACCTTTCTTTCAGCGCTGACTTTGATCTAAAAATATTCGGACAATTGGGTTTTAGAGGTTCAGGCTTTGTTCTCTGCACGCTTCACTCGACCGCCGTGTTCTGAGCTGGAGATGGCAAAAGATAAATAAAAAATAAAAATCTGCCAGTTGGAGAAAACAGATTGAAGTCCCTCTATTACGTCTTTACACTGGGAGTCGTTCAAAATGCAGAACAAGTGCAAAGCTGCCCAGAACGAGCTTTAAAGTCGGGGTGTTTAAAATAAGTCTTCAAAAACCTCTCTAATGGGACTTTGTTCTGAGTTTTGACACCTCTGCAGGTGTTTTCAACACAGGCGTCCTGTGAAATGACATTGACAGTTTTTGCCCTGTTCCCCAATTTCCTTTGATTTGATTTATAAAACGGATAAATACAGAAGCTCTCAAAAGTCTTTTTTCCCCGAGCTACAGGGAGCCAGTTTAAGGACTTTTAAAACGGGGGTGGTGAGCGCTATCATTCTGATTTTAGTGTAAATGCAAACGGCAACGATTTGCTTGTGGTTCGATGGCTCTTGCTTTTCTCATATTATATTAAAATTTTCTGAGAAGCTCAAATTTTGTCCAAGAACACTGTTTGGCCACAGAACAACTGTGCAAAAAGCGGAGCTAGCAGTCATGATTAGCTGAACGCTGGAGCCAAAACACCTCTGTGTTTTGAAGGAATGAAACATAATAGTAATAATAATAATACAGACTTCTGGATAGAACTCCTGCATGAATTAATTTAAACTGAAAATATGACAGCTTGCTCTCATTATATATTCATTGGGATTCAATTAAGTCAGCGCATTAATTAGCAGAGTGAATGCTACGTATGTGATATCTATTTAATTACGTGCCAACATTTTAAGTTGTAATTCCACGCCGTCTCTCTGAATGGTTTTCTCTTTCCTTGCCGTTGACGGTCGCCGTCAGGAGAAGGGGTTCAGTGTCAGTGGACTAACCCCCGGCGATTGGCCCTTCCACTCGCCGGCCGTTGGATCAGAAACCAGAAGACAAGGAGACGGGGACTCCCGGGTGAACCCTGCAGCCCTCTTTTGCAGCACCCTCCTTTCAGATTGTTAGAATCCTCTGGAACATGCCGGCACATCCTGGAACCATGACCCTATTTCAAGAGTGCTCTCTTTTCCCACCTCCGTCTCTCTTCCTCTCATTCCCAAACGCCTTTTTTCGTCTTCCTTCTAAATCATCCCGCTTATTCCTACCTGCCTGTTTCTCACCTCCTTCCTCTCTTCCCCCCACCAAGTCAGCAGCGAGGAGCCAGCCGCCTGTGACTGGAATCCCTCATTATGCCACCGAGTGCGACGAATGAACAAAGACGCGCCCCCTCCTCACCCCTCCTCACCCTTTCTTTGCACTTCAAGGTGCAACTTGTTGCTCACCATTTCAGCCACCTGCAGACAAAAGCTCAAATCGTGATTAAGATGAATGGGAATCTGGCTTTTCACCTTCGCCATACAGAAACAAACCTTTTACCTGAATCTTTATTTGCATGTTAATCAAAGCTGATGTTGAATTAAGAGAAGGTTTTTGACAAAAAAAAAAAAAGTGACAAATATATTATTGTTGTCCAGACTTCTAAACTACTGATAAACTAATTTTTACTTTTAGTTTTTTTAATATACAAATGTTATGATGTCACGTCACAAACTCAACCTTCAGTGTTTATGTTTTCTATTCAAAAAGTCACTTTTACGCTATTAAAACATAAGACTTGCCTAGAGCAACAGGGATTTTTTTAAAGTGGCGGTGTTATGCATGTGTTTTCCAGACACTGTGCCATTTTAAGGCACAATCAAGTACTTACGTTAACTTCAGTTATAAAAATCTTACACCTGACTTAAAATACATTCTACTTTTGAATTTAATGCCTTAAAATCAGGCCTGTGTCTCTTTAAAATCCGCTCCTGCTCTTTCTAAAACTCAAGTTTCGGGACTTGAAACATAAACTCTAAAAATAGAGCTTTAAAAATGGCCGTTTCTGTGGAGGACCGACTTGTTCTGGCCCTAAAGAGGCATGAGTACATTTTTTAAAGGTTCTGTAATTATCACTCCATAAACGCGATTGTTTTAACGATTAGCTGCTATTACGGATCTCACTAATCTTTGTCGCCCTCCATGCTAATGCTAAATATATTAACATATCAAGTCCGTGTTTTACATGAGTAACTGGACCGGCCCTAATTCTGAGTATGATTTATGCAACATGCTGCCTGGGTTGTGCCTCCATTTTTCTTTCTAAAGAAAATAAAAGTCAGAAAGGGAGCATTTTGTCTCACTCGCGTTTATATTAAAAGCAACGGGACAAATTAGAGGATTAGAGCAGCAGCTCCATTAAAGTTGCTCCTCTTAAGGGCAATTTTCTCGCAGCTATCTACGCGGTCGCAGCGCGGCTGTCAAGTGTGAAAGCACGGATCCCAGAAACGCTACCTGCCCTAGTTTTACCCCAACAAACACCTCACCTTAAATCGGCGGCAGCGCTACACCACCACCCAAACCTCACACGGGATTAAAAATGCAAGCCGAGTGACACACTCTGCCTGTCACGAATCGGAGTATTTGAATATTTCCCTGATTGCTCTAAGAGATATCTATAGGCTCAAAGCTCGGCGAAGCTGGCTGGCAGCCGGCCCGCACACATTAACGCTCGCGCGCGCGCACACGCACGCACACACTTCTAAAGAGCTGCAGGAAGGCACAGGCCGATCACATCATGCAAATCGCTGTCGCTCGCCGGGACGTGCGGGGCATCAGAACAGAAATGGAGGCGAGCGGGGACGGGGGAGGGAAGGGGGGGGGGCGGAGAAGAAGAAAGGCAGAGTGAGAGCGGGCGTGTTGTACAGAAGGCTCTGTGGTCCTGACCCTCGCTGGTTGCTCTTCACGCCTGCTTGGTCGCGGCGACGGAGTGTGTGACATGCCGTCGGACGCGGCGAAAGGTTAAGATGATAAGCATATGGCCTTTCGGGATAATGCAAAACAACAAATATGTTTGTCGGACTGCTTCGCCCCCAACTGCTCCCTCCGATCAACCGCCTCTCGGTTGGCCACTGGTTGCAGGTTGCCGGCAAGGTGACACGGTGACTCGTTGTCGAAACAGGAGCCGGCCATATGTCTCCTCCGCTACGAAAAGCTGTTCTTCGTGTTAAACAAGCATATATTTGCTCCGAAAGTTGATGCCGTCTTGGCGGAACACTTTAGCATTTGTTGTCTTGATGCTTGTACACCTGTGATGGTGGCTCGCCAAAACTTTATGAAGACAGGGGAGCGGTCCGTAAAAGTTGGGCAAGCTTTTTCTTCTCAGAGAAACCAAACGCGTTCGTCGTCGCGTCGGGTAAACACAACATTGCACTCGAAAGGCAAGAGATCAGTGCAGAATTTTGTCCGTCTACAAAATATCTAAAGACTGTGTACCTCAAAATGTACATTTGAAGAATCAGAAAATACGAGAGTTGGTTTTTCAGCAAGTCGATACCAGACACAAAACCAAGGAAATTCACAAAAAATAAAGTATAAAGTGGCAAAAGTTACTCAGACATTGAGTTCAATCTAGTTGAAGTTTTTCTTGGACGATAACTGGGAACCAGAGTGCAAAGAAGAAGTTCGCAGAACCGGAGCAACACCTGTAACAAGGTTCTCCTTACAGGAAATGTCTGGCCATTTTTCCCAGCTAGTTGTTGCAAAATCTTGTTAGACGGTGTTGCTGTGTATGAGTCCCAGAGCCTTCTAAAGGATAAAAAATATATATTCTGTAGATTTTGTAAAAGGGCAGGGAATCTATTCTAATCCATGTCTTTATCCATACTTTATAGTACATCAGCCAGAAAAGGTACAGTACAGGTAGATTTTTGGATATTTTTGTTGGTCAGAAGCTAAAAGATTAAGGAACCACCATAAAGTATGAAAAAACGAATGGAGCGACAGAACTAGGAGAGCATAAATCCCTGTTTATGAAGAAAATAACTTTTGTAGTTAAGTATTGTTTTACTATTATAGTCTAGTGCAACAAGTTTCTGTTAGAATTAGAAGTTATGTAATTGCTCAGCGATAACTTTCATAAGAAAAGTGAAGTTTGGCATGCTAGTGCTTTTCATTTGCTTTGTGACTTGTAACTCGTGAAGTTAGCATAGTTATGTGCTGGAATCTGGGATATCCGTATATTGGAGGTTTATTTTGAAAGACTGGAAGTTGCTCTCGAGTTTCCACATTGTGCTGATCGTCAAAACAAGGCGGTCAGCTTGTCCAAACAGATGGTTTCAAGGACAAAAGGAGGCAGGAAGAGTGCGTCTGTGTCATTCTTAATCTTTTACTCGTCACAGTCGTCGTGCACTTCCACAAGGAGTGGTAGGGAGGTTAGCAACGGAAAGGAAAAGGGAATTGAGAAGTTGGAGCTACATCGGCTCCAGGCTTGTAGTTTAGAGAGACGAGGTGTGCCTGGACTGTCTCCAGGGTCCTGTGGGCACTCACTGAAGACCGTCTCTTTGAGATTTACAAAAAAACTTGTGATGCGACATGACTCAGCCAGCACCTACATGCAGCTCTCATTGCTAGCGCCATACAAAAGGTGTCCTGCAAATTTAGGTTTTTTTTTTCCCTCTTCTTCTTCTTTTTTTTTTGTCTTATCTTTTTAGCTGCACGTGTGCATTTTTGGCAGGATGCTGGCAGCAGTGTGGATCAGCCCAGGGGAAGCTGGAAGCGGGAAGAGACTTGGAACACCCCCTCATCACAGGACCCCACCAGATGCTAGAGTTGTTCACCCATCAAGCATGAAATTTTGTCTGCAGGGAGATGATTTATAATTTTACTCTTACCGCTGGAGGGAAACGGGGAGAGACACTGAAAGGGTGAAGGGTGATAAACATGTAGTTTTTCTTGCGGTGCCAAGAAATTTCTGAATGTTCTCCAGAGTTTGATTATTCCTCCGTTTTGTAACGTCAATAACTTGTAAAGGGGATAAACACCGGAATAGTACAGAGGACTTGGCATTTAGTGAGGCTGCAGGATTGTTGGCTGGGGACCTTGTTGATGTTCTGTTTGCATGAATCTCCAACCTTATTAGAGGGACTGGCACACAAGACTACCCCCAGTCAAACATGGGCCCTCAGGAGTGGAATTTTGTTTCGAAAACCCAACTCAAATTCAACTTTGCTGCAGCCTAAACACGTGAATATCAGATCAAATAAGAGTTACGGCAGCTCAGTTCAGTAAATACTATTAAATTGCAAAATAGATGACAAAACCAGGTATAAACCAACATGATGGATGTTTTGCTGTGGCATCTGTGAGGCAATGTTGAGGGTTACTACAAGTGTGGTTTTAGTCACAATGTCAAAAAAAAAACCAACTATGTTGGAGCAAAGCCAGTACATTCTGTGCAAGAACAGAGAACTTTGTTCTCGTACCCAGAGCTCCGAGAACAAGAATGAAGTTTCTTCGGAATGCGCAAGAAGGAATGTAATATTTTGTAGAGAAACCTTAGTAAGCAATTGACAAAGTCAGATGTTTTCTAGGATTTTGGCCCACTAATCCACACAGATCTTTTCCAGATTTCAGGGCTGTCGCTGAGAAACATTGTTTCAGATTTCTCTAAAGATTTTTTTTTTCTTTTTTAATAGTTTCATGTGTAGAGACTACCTAGCCACCTCCAGACGGTTCAATTGCTACTGACGGAGTCACTGTAGTTTACCTGAGTGTGTGTTTTGGGGTATTCTCATGCTGAGACAACAACCACCAAAATTTAGCAGTCTTTGCTGCAAGAATAATTGTAATTAAATTAAATTAAGTGATTTTATTCAGGGTGTCTGAGTTAGATATTTCCCCTTCATACTCAAGAAATCAAATTGATTTTTAAGATGGATAGTAATTGCATTACAACCACACACAACGACCTTCATCCGGATAGGTGCGAAAAGGTTATACAATCAATACCATGATCGGATGTAAAAGTCGTGTACCGTCTCAATGATCCGCAGCGTCTTTCTGCTTCACTGCAAACACTCTGTGTTGGTCAGAGCTGAAGGAAGAAGCAGATTGTAACTGACATGTTCGTTTCAAGTTGCATGTCTTGTATTTGCTCCGTGGCAATAGATGTGTCTCTCCAAATCACAACATGTGTCTCTCTGAAATCTTTTTGCCACTTCAAATTGATTGAGAAGATGTTCTGCTGCCTTTCAATGTGACTGACCTTCTTTATGATGAAATACGTAAGTGCATCCCTCCCCTACCACCACCACCGCCAGTCGGTTAGTTTTTTTTTACTTGTTTTTCTTTTTTTGTTGTTTTGTTTTTTTTCTACGAGAGTACTTCTATTTTTGCCCTAACATTCTTGTTGAAGAAGCAGAGCAGATGAAGGAATTGGTCTCAACTAGGGTTGCCACCCGTCCCGTAAAATACAGAATCGTCCCGTATCGGCTCAATACGGGACGAGTCACACACATATCAACACTAAGTGTAACAATAATGTCCAAAATAAAACACATGAAATATTAAGGTCAGCTAAATTGTCGTGGCAGGAGATAAAGGATAAAATTAGAATTCTGCACTTTTAGCTTCTGTATGGAGATAGGATCACATTTTCCATTTCCATCTGATGGTCATATGCATGTTAAAAACAAACAATACATGATTTGTGTTTAACTGCATAAAAAATGCACGTCTTTAACTACTGCTCTAGTAAAGGTTTGTCAAAACTGAGGCAATGCCAAACAAGCAGTGATTTTGTTTTTATTATTATTATTTTTATAACTTTTTTTTTTATCTTTGGACACGTAGCAGGTTGGAGTTGTCAAACTGTATGCCATACACAAGTTGCTGTAATGGAAAATTGGTTCCTGAAATGTTGCAACAAAGATGCAGTAAACGCACTACTTACACCTGCAGTGCAGTCTAAACTCCTTGTTTGCACTTGGCATGCAGAATGCTTAAAGTGGCTCCAACTGACAGCCATTCGTCCTACTACATGAATATTTCAGCTAATAAGGATTTGACCGCTGAAGACTCTGAGACAATCCTTGTAATTGTAAGTCCCAAAACTTACAATTACACTATTTAATTGCTTATGTGTTGCAACACAGAAACTATGGAAAAATGGCAACAAATACACATTCTTGTCATTTTCCTGCGGTGGTTTATTTATATTGTTTATGTCTCGCCATATTCAGTTTATTTCTTTGGGTTCATTAATGTCACCAAGGTGTTGCCATATTTGTTCATTTCTGGGTTTTTTTCATTCTTATTTTTTTTTTTTTAGTTTATTTTTCCTAGATTGTCT
This sequence comes from Poecilia formosa, assembly GCF_000485575.1. Taxonomy (NCBI): domain Eukaryota; kingdom Metazoa; phylum Chordata; class Actinopteri; order Cyprinodontiformes; family Poeciliidae; genus Poecilia; species Poecilia formosa. Next base: position 1,670,326 of record NW_006800022.1, on the reverse strand, counting down.
GGATTTTTCCTTTTTATTTTTCCAAGTACTTGCCTGTTGAGTTTTCCTGTATTAATTTGTATCTTTCTTTCTCCCTATCACAGCTGCACTACATTTCCTTTGATTAGACCATCTAAATGTTGTTGACACTTTTCATTCCTATCTCTGTATTCAAGTTTCTGTCTTCCTCATCCTGGTGTTCTTAGTTCAAGAATTTGAACCAGCATTTTTCAAAAGGCAATCTGTTCTTTGGCTATGAAAAAGGTTGACTACATCCTTTCCTTATTTACCGTCTCCTATCCTGCTTAATCATAGGAAATCAAATTACATCCTTTCTTTTTGCACATCTTTGAAATGCTGCCCACATTTCGATTTTTGAGATTGTGGTAATTGATTGCTAATTGTTCTCTTAGAGCAAATAAACCACAACTGCCTGTAGCAGACTAAATAATAGAAGTCATAAAAGGAAAGGATGTAATCTAACTTGATATGGTCACGAGAAATGGGCTTATGAATAACAACCTTAAGATACGTGTGTCAGTGGAAAGTGTTTAGCATTTTTCGCTTGTCATTCACGGTCTGTGGTGCGAAGGAATGACATCCTGTCGTCTAGTGATATAAACTGGCATAATTAGCCCTTTTTTGCCATGTCACACATGTTCAGTGGATGACATTCTTTCACGCTAGCTTGTCTCCATTGGTGAGACATTTAAAATTACATACAAAACTATTCCTTGTACTTTTATGTCAAACTTATTAGCATATTTTAAGATTGCGTTCTGTGCATAGGTATCATTCTGGGCATGGTGAAATTTTCTCTGCGGCTGATGTTTTTTAGTAAATAGTGCTCTTTAGTACTGAACTAAATGAAAAAAAAACTAAACAGTTTGTGTCCAGCATGTGTGGGGTCTGCAAAGATTTCAGCTGCCCATTTTCTGGCCCTAAATCTGTACATGTCCCTCATGGAGGGAAGGTCAGCGCTGATGATCTTCTCTGCAGATCTTATTGTTTATTGCAGTTTGGACTTCTCCTTTTTGGGGGATTTTGCCAAAAAAGTGATGGACAAACATCAGGCAGAGGAAAGTTGTTTTTCTTGTGACGGGAGGGAATCGTCGCCGCTACCTTTCACAGACCGGTCCGCTGAGGTGTGGCAGTTTGTGTACAGAGAGAGGAGGAATGTGGAGAGAACCCGGGATGAAGTGTAGTCCCAAGTTAACTGCATCATTTGCCAAACTGTTTGCCCGGTAGGCATACAGCAGGGGGGCCCTGCAGGGGGCCTGTGATGTCCTTCAGATTCTTTAACACCAGTCACTCAAAGGATTTCATGATCACAGACATGATCATGAAATCCTTTGAGCGAGGGGTTATCCTCTTCCTGCCTCCTGCCTGTCCAGCGGGTGTTTTCCTGTTTGGCGAGCACACTCGACGGACGCATGTGAACGCTTGTGGGTTTAAAAAAAAAATCATTCTCCACGGAAATTACAAAAGATGTCTTACTCTGATGCCTAGAACCAAACCACCAAAAGACCGGTGTATGCTTGGGCAGTTGGACCCTTGTGTTTGACTAAGATTGCAATATTTTCTTAAATGACAAAATCTTGGTTATTTAGGACAATCAGGATTTCTTTTTTGTGCTGAAAAATATGATTGTATGTGAAGTGTCCCTCCAAGAGCCTGACTAAAGAATACATGGATGTGTTTCTTAGTTATAATTATGGAGTTACAGATCGATCTTTTTTTTGTTTTTTGTTCTCATCCATGAATAAGAGTTGTGCTCAGCAGCACTCAGTCATTGTGATCGCTACCAAAACCATTCTTTGCTAAAAGCCTTCATACTTTCAATGCAGTCAGCACTTTAGTCTGTTTTATGCTATTTAGTTTTAGTCAGCTTGGATATAGTATCTGGGAGTAAATCTAATTCATATTGATTTCCTATTGTGGGTGGAGAAGTAGAGATAGTGTCCGATTTTTATGAAGGATTTCTACTTCCGACAAACACAATTTTAGAAATTGTTGAAAAGTAAGTTAAAATTTCCCTGAGTTTTTATCGCCGAGTTCACAAATCTTCATCAAAGAGCACTTTACGAGCTTCCTCCATGTCCAACGGCGAACTGAAATACCATTTGATGTGAAGTTCAACCAGAAATTTGACTACAGATCAAAGGGCAACCGCCTCTGGCTACTTTGATGGACAGATTTCCTTTTACCGATTGAGACGGCTCAGTGCTGGACGGAAGAGTGAAGAGTGTGCACTCCCATCCAAAAAAAAACATAACGATGACAAGACTATCATTGTGACGGAAACTCCATGAAACCGAGGGAACTTGAAGGTTCTTTAGTCTTGTGTTGAGGCCGAAGCGCGATTTATTGCGCGGACGCCGTCTTGTAAATAATGGGCCGAAATGGTAACACACGAGACGGGAGGTCGTCTCGTGTGTGGGGTGGGGGGAACGATTTCACGCCGCAGAAATGCCTCACTTCATTAGTGAAACGCGAGAAAGATGCATGTTGGCCACCCAGCCATGATATCGTGTCTTGGAGAAATAAAGAAGCATCCTTCACAATAATAATGATAAAGAACGCACTTAATGAATTACCGGAGCCGTAATGGATGATCGGCTGTTGTTCGGCCGGCTTGAGACGTTGCGAAACGTACAACGCGGAGGGTAAAAAGAACGACTCCCATAATTTATGCGCATTCCGTCTCTATTACACGCCCGCAACCAATTTGTATTGAACATTGTGACAACTTCTTACTGTCATCCTTCATGCGTCGAAGCAGAAAAACATCAGATGTTTAATGATGTTACCGCATTCCACAGATGGCATTGATGCCGCTTCAGAAATAGCCCGGAGAAAATCGTCATGTCTCGACTCTAAACTGTATAAATAAATCACTGCGTGTACTTGTTTTTATTATTATTTTATATATTTATATATTGAACGATATTACACTGTATACTGCTGTGATTAAATTTAATAACTTTTTTCTTTACTTCCACAAATTGCCATTCCCTGTTCCCTGCATGTTGTCGCACGTCTGCTTTTTCTCCTCTCATCTTTGTTTCTCCTCTGCCTCATTAAAAGAATCTTTTTAATGCTTTTTTTTTTCATTTGCTCTTTTTTTCTTTACCTGTTCTCTCAGTGCTTTTACTCTTTGTACCTGGCTTTATTTCTGCTCCATCTTCACTGCCTAATTATTATTTTTCTCACTTCCCGATTTTGATTTTTTATTTACGGCGTCGTCGCTGAGATTTTTCAGATTTGGTTACGTTACAATGTATTTCACTGGGTATGTTTGTGACGGGCCAACTGAAAGTAGTGCATAAACGTGGAAGGAAGAAAAAAAGTTGATTATGCAGGTTTTGATAATGTTTTATTTCTGTCTTTTAGAGGTATAATGTCAACAAGGACTTTATAAAAATGTGCGTCACACTTACCAGACTTTTATTTGTGTTTTATTTATATATACTTCAACTAGCTTTTGCTTTATCCCTTGTAAATACATATTTTTTATTATGTTCTATCTTTTATAGTTTGTGTGTCAGAACAGCCCTCGATAGAAAGCAGACTGATAATCCAGTCTAAGTGCATTTCATCTCAACAAACAGCGAAGAGGCTTTGAAATCTCATATCTTGTTTTGCTAGCAATGAACCCGCTCAGACCAAACTAAACAGAGCAATTCGACGGGACTTCAGAATGAATTATTTGGATCCCGCTGACAATGTATTTTCCTCTAAATGTGTAAAGATTGAATGGAACACCCGCTTGATCTGTCAAGCTTTGCAGATAACATTCTTTGTTCGCTCTCACTTCTGTCTACTCATTATGTTTCAAAGGGCTTTTTGATGATCAGCGCAGGATGCACGCGCATCCGGATTTCTCCCTAATTATTTAAGATGGGGGAGGAAGACGGGCCGCGCAGGACGACAGATGGGTCATTGTTTTGATGCGGGAGATGGAGGAAGTCATTTTCCTGACGAGCCAAACACCAAGGAACAGACAGCAAAGGGCGTGATCTGGGCAACACAAGGATTACTTGGGAGGAGTAAAAGAAAAGTAAAAGATTGGATGGCAAAGATTGGCATCTTTGTGGAAACCAAACACATTTAAACTGTAAATACAAGACAGTACAACTCAGTTTCTAGGGTTTAAGACCATATTGAAAATGATCTAGTCTGCATAAACCCATAAAAGCAGAATATTTAATTATCTGAGGAGTAAGAACTACTTGGAAAGATATTGGCAATATTGACAGCAAAACAGTTTGTTCCTGCTATCGATCTCAGCTCAAGAAAAGATCACAGAGCTCTCCAAGAAATTGCAAAAAAAAAAACCAAGAGCTAAATCTAATACTCTACATTTCAATTTAATGTTAGTGGTGAGAGAAAAAGTTTGAGTTTCAGCCAAACTAGCAAAGGTTGCTCAATCAAGTCACAGAAAACAACTAAACTACCAATACAGCAGGTTCTAAAAAGAGTTAGTGTTTCAGTTTGACTTTTCTTTTTTACCTTGACTGTACTTTTGCGTAGTCTTGAATTAACATCAGCACACGTGTGGAAAAATTGTCTCAACTTATTCCACAAAGCCCAGCACAACGAAACAAAGTTTTCCTAAAGGGACTCGTTGTCCGCAACATTGATCCCAGGGCAGAGTCAGCAGGAGGCTGACATCCGCAGAGGGACAGGAAGTGGCAGGGCCAGCACCTCTCAACAGGTGCAGATGATTTACATGAATGCAGAATATAGCAAAAAAAAAAAAAAAGTGAATAAATCGAGGGCAAAGACGTCTAAGCAGGTTCGGACTCATGTTTATGCATATGCGCAGGCAGCAGCTCTGGTTTGACTGGCACTCAAAGATGCATAAAAAATATAATAAAAAAGGGAGGAAAGGTGAATGGAGTCTAACTTGAGTTTTGGTGATCGTCGATGTTTTATGCAAGAATTGGCTCGTATCGTCTGCCCACATCTGAAAATAGGCTGCCTTTGTCGACACTTTAAGCCTTGATCATGCAAATGTAACCTGTCCTGCATGAGTTAATGCATCTCTCGGCGCTCGTGTCACATAAAAAGGAATCGACACCAAACCACAGCAGTCCAAGACGGCGAGCTAATCTAGCTTGTACAGAGCCGAATGTTCTGCAGATGCCCTCCCACACAACCTCCTATGCATCTATATGAAGCAAGGTGACGAGGAGCAGCTCCTCGATTCATCACTCTGAGACGATGGAAACGAGCACCTCAGTGCTAAAACACTTAAAAGCTAAAGGTTGGGTAAAAGGTTATTTTTGAACGTTGTTGGTATTTCTTCTTTCTTTCTTTCTTTCTTTCTTTCTTTCTTTCTTTCTTTCTTTCTTTCTCTCAGCAAAACTCAACCATGTCTGCATTTGTATGCCTTTGTTTGATTGTGTTGGAATTTATTTTGCTGGGTAGCAAAATAAAAGTACAGCTTTTACATTTTTGCTAACTTAACCTCAGACACATGGAAGGCTCTTTTGTAAAACCGTGCTTCTTGACCATAGCGTGTGTTGTTGCAAGGAGTGGTGTAATGTGGTTATAAAAATTTCCTATTTTTATATGATAGGAAATTAGCTAAAATCGAGTGGCAGGTATGTATGCCTGGAACGGCAGCCGCATCATTGCAATATCTTATTTTTTTTTTTCCGTTTTGCCCAAACCATCTTGTCCTGTAGCATTCTGTCACAACATACCGAGCAACAGATAAGTGCACAGGAAGCCCTATCTGCAAACTCGCCTTGAGGATCTGAGAGGAGCTTCGCCTGCAGGTGGACGGTGGGGTGAAGGAAGGAGGAGGAAACGGAGTGTAAACTCAGCAGGATGGATCATTAGATAGCGGTATGTGGAGTTCACTAATTCACTTATAAAAATAAAGTACCTGGATAAAAAGCAGAAAAATTAAAGGACCATCTAAAAAAGCTTCTCGGGTGGACTCTTCATCTTTGTGAAAGGAATCTTTGCTTTGACTCCTCCACCCCCCGCCCCCCTACAAGGAAGATAATATGAAGACATGACGTACTTACAGGATACATTTCAGAGGGAAATTTTAAACAAAGGGCCATTATGGCAATAGCTTGATCACACCAATCCTGACGTTTCCGTTTCAGAAAGGTTACCTTTTGAAAGGTCAGAGTAAATTGGGACTTGCAGTGTGGAGATAACTGCTGTAATTTTACCTCTGCATTGAGGCTTTAATGCTTGAACTGAAAAAGAAATGTACTTCAGAGTCTATTCTCAATAAAAATCAATTTTTTTCATCCACTATTTGAATTAATACAGAGAATATTGCATAAAGGTACAATATTTCGTAGTTCTCTCAGAAAGTTAAACTCGCATATTACATAGAATCGGCAAACAAAGTAATACATTCCAAGGGTAAATTTGAGGATTGTGGCTTTGGTAATGAAAACTCAAAAGTCAAAGTCTCAAATTAGAATGCTGTGAAAATGGGTTATTAATGGAAATTCATGGTGTCTGTCGACCCTAATCAGCCAATTAACTCCAAATACCTGCAAAAGTTTGCTGAGCCTTTAAACTCCGGGTCAGTTTGCTACATGATCATAGGGGACGACTGCGGACAGATGTCCAGAACTTTCCAGAAGAAAATGTCTGGAAGAATTTCAACAGGTAGGAACTCTAGCATGTCTTCCCCAGAGAAAGACGTGAAAAATATACAATTTGTTTTCCTTTTACAAATGGTGTTGACTGTAATGCGTCATATTTATTGGTACTTCTAACTGTGTGGGATCAAAGTTGGGTGTTTTAAAGTTCAAACACATACATTCCAGCTTGGTAATGATGCTGACTGAAACATCTGTACCTTATTGTTGCCATGGAGTCATCGCCTCCCTTACCATTTTGCTCATGTTTCAACTTGCCGTACTCTCTTCATTCCGCCTGGCTTCACTCTCCCGTCTCTCTTCTTCTGCATCCTCGGTCTTCAGGCATATTTACGGCTTCGCTTAGCAGTTGACACGAAAGTATTCAGCCGCGACGAACATCCTCTGTCGTTTGGGGAAGCTGAAGTGCCGTGGTTGGTATTTCAGACTTCAGAATGTGCAGCTGATGAGATCTGCCTGTATTCAGCGACAGTAAGAAGAGGGAGTAGCAACAAGAGGAAATGCAGTCCGAATCCATTTAGTTTAGCTGCTTTTAGAAGTCGGTTAATTATAAATCCGTCCATCTGCCTGTGCTAGTAAAACCAGACATGCTTTTTCAGACCTTGCTACTTTTCCTGCTTGGTGAGAGCCAAACGGATGCAGGCGATGTCAGGTTTTTTTTTACGGATGCAGGCGATGTCAGGTTTTTTTTTTGTTTGTTTGTTTTTAGCCTCTCCAGATCAGTACTTTTGTAGAATCACTTTCTCTGGAAGGTTTTCTTTTTTCTTTTTGTCTTTGCAGAACAGCAGAAGCACAGTTGTGTTTAGGTACACCGGCTGGAAAGTGAACCACCACCTCGGTTTCAAGCCTTGCAGGCCCCTACCAGGTTTTCTTTAAGGATTGCCTCGTGTTGTGCCACATCCATCTTATCAATTCTGAGCTGCTCCCGTCGTCTTGCTGATGAAAGGAATCCTCGCAGCGTGGTGTTACCGCCAGCATTATGTGCCGTGTTACTTTCCCTCCACGCAGTGCTGTTGATGTAGGTCAAAAAGTTGCATTTCGCTCTCATCTTGCCAGAGTTTCTTTTCAATAAGAGTTTTTTTGGCACTTCTCCACGAAAACAGCTTTGCGGAGTGCATAAGTAACAGATACCCTGTCAACAGACTCTCCCACCTATTGATCTCTGCAGCTCTGGTCCGGTGTGCACCTCGTGTCCTCCGGTGACCTGTTTTGTTGTGCTTTTTGTTTCCTCGTGATCCTTGTTTTTCCACTCTCGTTTCACAATTTTAAATGAAGTCCCGGGTTGCAATGCACGCAAGGAAATAATTTAAGAAATCCTTGGAAAAACATTGCGCTTAGCATGGCCTGTGGATCCGTTCGGTCCGGAAGAATCTCTTGACACTCGTTCCAAGTGTTTGACTCTCAAGTGCAAACATTTTTTTCTTTCTCGTATGATCGAATCTGCGGAGAATTAACAACAATTGCTTTCAAGTGGACTCAGCTGTTGCTCAGTAACTCAATGACGACGGAACAATAAGGGTGATTTTCAGTCTGACAGCCCTGAAGCAATGGAACCATTGTCTTCAGAGAGATTGCAAGGCTGAAGACCCTTTTTTATACCAAAAAAATCAACACTGCCGTGGGCCAGACCGATTCTAGAATCTTATTGGAGCAACTCAGAGAAAACAGACTGATCACGTCTAAAGGCAATGACATTCTAAAATCCCACACATCCTTTAAAGCGCAACATTTTTGACGTCATGGCGAGTGGAAGGATCTATTTTCTACCGCCGCCTGTAAATAACTGCACTCCACAAGGTCGGGGTACAATGCGGCAGCGTCTATTAGATCCACTCAGTTCAACAGCTGAGACACGGTGCGCGCGACGTGCTTGAATAACCACTTAGACTCCACTCTTCCACTTTCATAAATAGATATTTACCAAGGCAGTAATACCCATATGCTCTACGGTTACATTTCAACATGCATGGTTGACCTTCGCCTCGGCTGATTAGAACAAAAAGTAACGAAGAGATCTAGAACCGGGATGTAGGTGCACAGCACTGTCCTTGGCTCAGGCGCCCGCGGTGAGCAGCTTCAAACATACTTAGGTTTAATTAACTATCGATTTGAAGCTCTTTCAGTCCTTGCTGTGCGCCGAGACGCACGAGAAGGCAGCAACACGACAATTTCTAACATTTTTTAGTCTTTCTGATGTTTTGCTCCTGTCTCGCCACTGTATTTCGCTGAGGTCTAAAGGCCAATTGATTACCTAAGCATTTTCTAAGCATCGACCCAGGTTCCACTAACCCCGGCTGACCTCTGCGTACAGCCTTAATGCGTCTCTGCCCCCTCCCTTTTTTTTTTCCCCATTTCAAAAACAGCTCAAATGAGTTGGGCATTTCTGCGAGCCGTCTCCCTTCAACCCCGTTGTAAGTCACCGATGAACATTGCCGTGTTGATTCTGCAGTGTTGACATGCAGGAGATGAGGGCACGACCATTTAAAAGTCAATATCGGAGAGACAGATTGGCAATTTTAGAAAGAGAAGTACACGTTAGTATTCAGAGGGGAGAAACGGTGAGCACGAGTGCTTTTAGAATACAGAATCTACCGTTTTTTAATTCTTTTTGAAGACAGGAGAGAGTGTAAGATAAAATTAATTAGCTGCTATAATTTACGACCAACACGGTCAACATGAACTTGCTTTGAATTTGACCCAAACTATACTTTGAGTTTTAATTCTAAAATAAGTCACCCTTTTACAAACAGCGGCGGAGAAGGGGCAGCATAGCAATTAGGGGGGAAGCACATAAGTTCTCTGATGAAAAAGCATCTGGTAATGAAGTGTCTTTGAGCCGGACCGAAATTTGAATCCCTAACTATCGCAGCTACTCTATAGGCTTAGAATTATTTACTTATTTGCTACATTGTTCTTTTTTTTATTTCCTTAAAATGTTTCAATATCACCTTTTTTGTTTTCGGGTTTGATTTTGGTTCCACCTTTTAATTTTCAATTCTTGCCGGTTTTTTTTTTTTTGAGTTTTTTACCCCGGATTTTTTTACCAATTGAGGCCCGGTTTTTTGTTCCGTTACCGGGGTTGATGTTTTTGGGGGTTTTTTGGACCCTTTTTTTTGGCGTAAATTACAGTTGCAAGCCTTTTGAGCTACTCTTTGTATGAGTATAGCTAAATGTATTTAGTGACTATTTCCATTAATGCTGACCAGCTGTAGCTATATAACAGCTTCTATTGTAGGGTTCCGTATAAATACATCTGCAATTACTCAAACAGTTTTTCTGTTTTAAACTCTCTCATGTCTCATATTTAACGCATCTTCAAATAACATTTTTTCCCAATGGCACACAAGCGCCTGGCCTTTTGTACGTTGAGTTGCATCCATGTCTGCCATCTTCGGTTTTTCATGAAGGATGTGTTTGGAAAAGTCGAAGAAATGATTTAATTTGTGGTTTGAATCAAAAATGTTAAATAAAACGCATAAGTCAAGCTATATGATAGTGTAAACCACTCTAAAGGAAAACAGTCATATTCAATATCTTCAGCTGTGGTGCATCAGAAAAGGTGAGCTTGATTAGTCCTTTTAAGAGCTCAAATGTCTACTCTTTGATTATTCAACCTTTATTTTTCTTTAACTCTAAACTTTTTTTTTTTATCCAGATAGTATAGACTTTTAAATAACTTATATATATATTCTTCAGGTCTTGGAAAAGCTATTTGAAAGACCCTTTTAAAGTAACAGTGGTCATTGAATCTCGGTGCTTACTGTGATGAACTTTCTTTTGTTACCTTTTTGGCACCGGGCTCGGCTCAGGAGAACATGAGTGTTTGGACGAATTGAAAGCGCAGACAGTCGGACTGAAGGAATAAATAGATTTTAAAGTGGACGGGATAGAAAGGCGCAGTTGGCACAAAGAAAGAAACATCCCGAGAACGGGGCTTTTAGAGAGGATGTGGCTTTTTACTTTGTAAGAAGAGAGTGAGGAGAAAAAAAAATAGACTGAAGTAAATGCTTATGAAATTGGTGTAATAAATAGGAAAGTAACTGTGGCCAGATTTTATATATTTTATGGTTTTCACACCTTTCATGTGAAATGAAAAAAAAAAAAAAGAAAGAAAATGTCCATCAATGAAATATTGTGAAAAATTTACAGTGAAGCATGGAAATGGAAATGGACTCTAAAACTTTCTCTGACAGAGCATGCTTCCTGCATACCTGTGATGGAAAATAAATATTTTAGCAATCGAGGCCTTTTAATTTTGATCTTTCGTCCACAAACATGCTCTGCTGACAGCTTCAGCTGGTCTTAGCTGAGTTTCTGATTCAGCCAAAACAAACCCTTAGCTTAGCTTTTAGGGTGACTCACAGACACATAAGCTGGTTTCTCAAAATAAGTTGTTTTCCTGACACTCCAAACTGTTACCGAACCCTGTAAAATCTTTAATACTGGGGCTAAATTGGTACCATCACTCAAATTCTCTCAGATGCTGCAGAGTATAACATTCTCCAAGTCCATGCTGTAGTTACTCTAAAATGCACTCAAAAAAAAGTTATTTCAAGCGAGTACTCTCCAAAAGTAGGAAGTGGACGATAGTGCAAGGCATTCTGGGTAAATACAACCCAAACCAACCTATATCTAATGAAGGAGTAATTACTCGCAGTCTTTTACAAACGACACAAAAAAAAAAAAATTATCCAGCTGCTAAAATTTGATGCCATTTCATTTTTGTTGACTTTGTGTGAAGAAGGAAGTTGTCTGTCTTTGGTTTTCTTGTCATTCGCCACAAGAGGCGAAGTGGTAGCCAGGCTGCTCAAAGGTTTTGGTTCAATTGGTTATTAGTTTTTTTTTGTTTTTTTTTTGTATTTTTATTTGCTTGGGGTATTTTTATCAACAATGATTAAATATTGGTTGATTCATAGCTGTTTTAATCTTTGGTATTGGTTCACAGTAGACTCAGTTTGTCAACAATGACCTTCAATCTTCTAATTTCGACTACACCCGTTAACTCACCCGACATGTAATTTTTTTTTTCTTTTAAACAAATTGTAAACAGAGTATGACTATTGTTTATTTACATTAATGTAGCATGTCTGATTAGAACTAAAGCTTGTTGCTGTCAGATAAAAGTACAATATGACTTAATCTAGAAGACCCTAAGTTAAAGTTGCACTGTGAAAAGTCTGGGTAGTGTAGAGAAAAAACATGCTTAGTCAAGACTGCCTTTTTTATGAGTCATGTCCATTTAGCTTCCGAGTGGTCAAATGCCAGAATAATTTAGGCAATAACAACCAAATAACAGAAATTTTAAACATTCAGATTCTGTCGTTATGAGTTTCCCTGTTGGGAAAACAACTGGCCATCAAATCAAGCAGAAACGTTCTGCAACAGCTCAAATTCAAATCAGTCGCTATGTTAGCTCCTGCTGTGAAATGGTTGCAACGTAACCGAGATACAAGGCTTTGTTTGTTTAATATGCTGCTCAATTTATTTATTTTTTCCTCAATATTGCTTTTTTTTTTCTTGTTATGCATCACATTTCTTGGTTGGTCAATCAAATTCATTTCCTGGTGTTTTCATGTATCAAACAATTCAGAAACTCAGACTTAGACTTCAACATGCAACAAAGTTGATTCCATCTGAAATCTCCCAAGCATTTGAAATCAATTTAAATAATGTCATAATTGAAAGGATTGGAGAATAGGATAGATTTTTTTTTGTTTTTTTGTTTACCATCATTTGCAAGAAGTTAGCCTGGTTGTAGGCTAACTAATTGGTTGTACATTGAGTTTTGGAACTACATTTTTCTCATCAAAACAATTTCACTCAAAAACAATTTAGTTTTTGAGTGATGATACAAAAATATTCGACACAGACTAAAAAGTTTATTTTTGGGGCAAATATTACTGACGTCATGCAATGTTTGCATATCAAATCAGCACTCCTTTACTGTGTGTTCTGCTGCTCCTCCCCTTTGGCCTGTTCTCCATCTCACTCACTGAAGTACCAAAATAGGAGGAACATGTGTGTGCATCTTTGTGAGAGGAAAGCAAATGAATGGCTCATCTCATACAAGCGAGCCGGTCAATATATTTGTCTACAAACATCACAACCTGACCCAAAAGCAAAACAGCTGTTGATTTGATTTCAGGAGCGCAATTTGCCAACGTGTTCAAATCGTATCAATCTACTAATTCAGATCGGATAGATTGAGAACTGAGGATTTAGTTTCGCGTTTGTCCCTTTTCGTCGTTGTACGCATATGCTCTGCCGTGAAAAAAACATTCAGAAGATGAAAGTAAAGGGAATTTGATTTCAAAAGTAATGCCGTGACTAGTTTTACAGCTAAGAGAAAAACAGTACTAAATCAAATCAATATTTGGTGGGAGCTCTTCTTGACTTTAAAGTAGCAGCAGTTTATCAAGGTACTTGGCACGTATTTTTATTTTTTTTTTTTCAAAGTTATTTGGGAGAGCAGTCTTTTGAAGATTTAGTTTGTTTCAGCTGCCAATCTCTTTTTATTTAATCCCACACCGACTCTTTTTATTTTTGTCTTTCTTTTAAGCGCGGCATTGAACAGAGCCGTTTAAGGCTCTGAAGAATCCTTCAACAGCACCTTAAAACTTTTAATGTTAATGAAGTGTGGAAACACGGTGGTGCAAAAATAATCTCTAACTTCCACTTATGTAAAGTTGCTTGTGTGCAGCATGTTAGTGGCCTATGAACATTGCTCTTAGAATAAGCCAACAGAAACTATTGAACTTCTATTGAAAAATCCTCTATTCTTGAATTTCTGTGTAAGGCATGCCAAATATTCACAGATTTTAGAAATTTGTGGCTAGTTTTGGTCCCCATAATACTATTGGCAAGATCACGTGATTGCAAGATCACGCAATCACATACTTTCAGTTCATCCAATTAGAGCATACAGCCTATTGCATGTCAGCATATGTAGTCTTGCCCCTACTGGGGCGAATAAGAGAAGAGATGAATGAGTGATGACACACATTCTGATTGACATAAATGCAGAGTCGGTGACACAAGCCTTTCAAAGGCGACCTATTTAAGAAGTGTTTTCTCTTCGAGAATCAACAACTCAGTCAGCCCAGCACGAAGAGATGTTTCTGGGCTCTGAAAAGAAGGGTCGTGCAAAGGTAAAAAAGAAAACAAAGAGAATTTCTCACTGCATCCCAATTAAGAAATGACTCACTGCAGAGCAAAAGTCGGGTACGTCAGAGCGGCGTTGCCAACAGGTCCCCCACTGTTCCAGCCGGCAGGCCTTTGGCCACCCTCGGAGATTAATCAAATTCACGGAACGTTTGATTTGCACTTCGTCAAACATTTGAGTGGAAAGTTATTGGGAAAGCACTTTGTGTTCCGCAAGTACATTTCAAACTCATCTTCGCTTGTGTTGCGCTGCTTTCTTCAACCACAACAGGTCTTTCACTTTGGCTCCTCTCTTGTGAATGAGAAGGGATTTCTTCTTTCTTGCCTCAGCCACACACCCTCAACCCCATTTTAATGTTGGCCATGGTTTACTTTGTGTAGCATTTTCTCGGCACTCTTCCAAACGCTCCAGACCACACATCAGCATTGGTCAGTCTTCAAACTTCACCCAGATGACTGTAGAGGAAATGAGTCATGTCAGCTTACATATTTCCATCCAGCCATGTCCGGATGATTAATAAGCAAACATTCGAAAGTCCGGTCATTTACTCGTAGTCTTGTTTCTCTGAGGTCACATCCACAAGAAGCCCCCGTCAGTACAACAGCTTTTCCCCCCTGTAAATGTTTTTATCAGCTGCAAGCATGAATTGTCCCATATTACTTTAACAGCTGCCAGTTGCGACGTGGCCTGTGTGCACAGATGGGGTCGAATGCTGCTCTTCTTTTACTGTCCAAATGAGTCCCATGTTTCAGTGGCCGTGCAAACTGCAAAACATCTGGGTCGCATCAAATTTGTGACATCTGTGTCCTTTCCGATACTTGCCCCAGATAGCGAAAATAGTCGCTGTCCGAGATGCGCACAATGTGTTTTTTTTTGTATATATATATATATATATATATATTCTGCTGGTGTTGCAGCGTTGGACATTCGATCCAATTGCACACTGCGGTGACGGCGAACTCCGTTTCGATTACTCTTGGTTTAATTCGCTAGAAGTGTGACCTATCAAGACAGTATTTTAACAGCACTTTCAGAGGAAAGCAAATTACCCCTAATTAGAGGTTTGACAATTGTGCAGAGTCATGCTGGTTAAAAGCAACGACAGTCTCAACCCTGCGTGGGCCTCTTCAGCCTCCTTCTGATCAAACAGATCAAACGGTTTGGAATCGTTCCTATCCAGGCTTTGATAAGACATTCCCGTCCGTCTGCCTGTTTATGCATTGGACATCGGCATTTTAAACACTGATCCAGATCATATCAATGGCATGGCTATTGACAATCAATTTCAATGAGCTTGAGCTATGTCGTGAACCAATTTAAATGTACATTGTCGATCGATATTATAGAGCTGCTCACTGGCCCGTTGCCGTTGCATGTCGAGAGGATGTTTCCTGGGGAACAAACTTGCCTCTAGCAATTTTTTTTTTTAATTAAGTATGTGCCCAACTCTCTTTTAAGTCACTCCTATTTACTTTGTAGTCTTACCTTTATTTTTTTGGCAGTTCATCCCCAGTCGTTTTCATGATGGAGAGCAAGTGTAAACCCTTCAAACAGAGATTTTACCAAAGATTTTCCCATGAACCCCAAACAACTCTCAAGTCTAACATAGTATTTTTCTTGTTTGTGTTCACTAGGAGAAAGATTCAGTTATAAGTTATGTATGTAGTTATGTATGTGTATGAGCTTATATGAGGAAAAAGAGAGAAAAAAAAAAAAACTTTAGAAAATATTTAATATTTTAGAAAACATATTTAAAACATTCACATTTATAAATGTGGTTACATAAAATAGAAAATCCAAATATTTGTGCACTAATATTTTTGCTAAAATCTTACATTCAAAATGAACTGTATAGATGGTAAATTAAAAATTTGTATTTAAAGAAAAAAACATTAGTATGAAGGTTTAATAAGTTTACAATAATAAAGAAGATCCTTGCTTTTGGGTTCTCTCTTACTCTTTTTGGTCAGCATGGTTTCCGGTACGTATTGAAGAGTAAAAAAAGTATTTATTTTATTTCATTTTTATATGATCCTACCTTCTGTTCCTATGCCACTTTACTTCTTTGCAGACGTATGAAGACAAATACACATTTGTAATGCATATTCATTGTCTTTCTGCTTTCTGAAGAGTGAGAGAGAAATGCTCCTCTGTCACACATCTCCCCCACAAAGTCAAAATTACTAGTTGAGATCATGGACAGACATTAAAACATACAATAAATGTTTCAATTTTATCCATAAATGTGCCTACTGAGACGCTAATAAAGAAATATTTTATCACTTTTTTCCCCTGATTTAATGTGTTGAGCTTTACATTGTGCTTGTGAGGGAAAGGTTTACTTTATGGCTTTACTGATGTGTAAAATGTGATATATGGAATTATCCATTAATTTCTTGATTACAAAATCCAAAGGTAATGCATATCTGGGAAAAATCTGTGTAATTTCCCTCATTGTCTGTAAATTGAAACTTTGTAATTAAACCCCAACTGTTTTGGAAACAACAAGCATCAGTAGTGACACAAACGGAGGCAAAAAGAAGAAATGCAAATAAACCGCCTCCTGCCAATGTACATTTTGGCAGCGAAGCCCATTTCCCCACCAAGTATCCCGTTTTTTTGTTTTTTGTTTTGTTATTTTGTAAAATGTGACGTCCCCCAACAAGCTGTCAAATATGCGTTAACACAGGAGTCAGCAGGGCGAGAATCTAGACCGTTTTGTGCAGAAATAAAAAATAACAAAATTGCTAATGTAAGACTCTGCTATCCAAACCTATTTACATGCAGATTGTATCATTGCTGCCCATTGTTGGTAATGACGCATGTTCTCTCGACGTTGGAGCATTTGGAACAGGCCTCCTTGTTCCAATCTACACCACTGCAGTGCAGATGATGATGACGATAATGTTACTGTATAGATTTCTTCTTAAATGAACTAATTTTGCCTGATTGTAATTTCTGATGAGAAGCGCCCGGACATTAATGACTATGGATTTTCAGAGTGGATCTTGCCAGCGTTTGACTGTTCATTAACATAGTGTATATAAAGGAGCGCTCATGCTACAGATTGAAAATGCTCTAACAAAGTGAAATATCATCTCAAAAGGCCAGCTTTGGCACAGGCCATTTGCTCGTAGCCTAATATATTTTATGCAAACAAGGACTTTATCGATTGGGCGGGGAAATTAGCATAGATTTGCAAGGCATTCGCTTTGGGCAGCTCAGTTTTGAAGACCCCCCGTTACAAGGCTTGCGTGGAAGAATGATGCTCGCTTCAGATGTTAAAACAGCATGTGGTGCCCCTGTTACATTAATATTTGAAAAGTCTGCAGGCAAACCTACTCGTTAATTTGATCTAAAAGTCATTGATGTGTTTTTTTTTTATCCAAAAACTACCAAAAACAGTGTTTTGCAGAAGTTGCCATACCCTGTGATGTTTTCCCTCTTCAGACACAAACTGTCATATATTTTATTAGTATTGAAAAAATATATATATTTCTGGATAATTATGGATCACAGATGATTTGTTAGAGTGACGCAGTGACTTCAGAAGTAATGTGAAGGTCTTGAAGTTTTTCTTAGAGGACATGGTGTTGGTTGTATCATGAAGTGGGGATGCATTTCTTCAGCTGATCACAACCAGTGGGGGGATGGTAAATCGAGATAAATATTGGATAATGTAGAAGGAAAGTCTCTTACAAGCTTCAAAAGTCTTTATCTCCCAGTGGGGAAAAACCCTCTACATACATTAAAGTTCAAAGCACAGCCACAAGTGGTGCCACTAGAGGGCGCTAAACAGGCTTCAGGACGTTTAAGGGAAGATAAAGATAAAGAAATGCAAAAATAACACACAAAAAAAGCTAATTTTATTATTGATTTTTTTTATTATAATTTTTGTTTCCTTTTTGTTTTTTCAATCATAACAGTGTTATTTGCCATGCTCACCTCTCTGATCAGCTGCCAGTCAACATTTTTTAACCCCTGACCTAGTCAAATGTCAAACCTAAATGCAATTAAGAATGTCTTCACAGAAGCTTTGTCTATTTGTTTCTCTTCCAGTAAGTATGGACCAAAACTTCCAGTCTCCTTCCAAGCTATTTTGAACATGTAATTAGATTGAAATGAGGTTCTAAGAATAGCTAATTCAAGTGGCTGGCCATTAACACAACCCACAGTGTTTAGTTTATTTAAAAATTAAAGGAAAAACTGCAAACTGTTATTGTAATTTGACCACAAAAAAAAAAAATGCTTCTTTTATATATTTGCGATTTGGTTTGTACCAGACATAGAAGAGCATTTAGAGTTGAAGTGATAAATAAAATTGCATCATATAAAAGAAATAGAATGATCATGCATAATATTTGCCAGTAAAACATTGTTAATGGGTGCATTGCTCAGCAGCAGGATTCTCACCAGAAATAAATATCCACCCCCTGCTGCCTCTCATCTGATCCTAAAAGGCTACTTGAAAATCTGCAGCAAACACTCGAAGCCACTACATTATGCTTACCCCAGTCTACTTAACCAGAAAAACTCCCCGCTGCGCAATTATGTAACATTTGGGGTTAGGAGTTCACAAAGTCATTAAATGCTTTTCTAATTATTATTGATTGAGCGCCGTGGGATCAATGCAAATCTCAAGTGGAGCGGTGGCCAAGAGAGAGGTGAAGGTGTGAAATTTTCGGGCTAGATGCCAACTCAAAAAAAAAACAAAAAAAAAAAAAAACATGAAGGAAATCAGAATTAATATTTTATTTTACCCCTGAAGTTTATGTAAAAGTTAGGAAAGGATCTTAACTTGCAGTCGGAAGATTATACTTTCTCCTCATGGGACTGGACGGGATATTAGTTTTTGCTTTAATGATTCACTTACGCCGTTGTTTCTTTTCCCCGAAGGTGAACGATTACACAACAGGGTCTAAATATAAAATCTACCTTCACCAAAAGCTTTGAGTAAGTGGCTCAGAAGGTTTTCCTTGATCACGGCCATCAAAAGAGGTGCGCGCGTCTCCGGCAGCATAAAAAGGTTTTCTGAAAGCTCCAACCGGACTGACTCCTACTCAGAACACTGAGAGAGTTCAACGATCCCATTGGAGATCAAAAAAGAAGTTGGTAAACAAGTTGGTGAAGGCTGCTTGAACGTCTGCAGATAGCAAAAATAATCGCTTCCATAGTCGGTACAAGTTGTGTGGCAGCAGGAAGTCGGTACGAAGCAATTCCAAAAACCTGCAGGGAAGATTCATTAAAACGTTGCCAGAATTATCTGATGGTCAAAAGGCAAATTGCTAGAAGTACATTTATATTTGACCTTGCACCTTTCTACTTTTGTTTTAATTTGCCATCTTTTAAGGTAAATTTCCTTGGGTTACATGCATTAGAAAATGACACAAGAAAGCATAATAAGCTACCTTTGAGCTTATTTGTTCCACTAAATCAGACAACATCTCTGTTAGTCAGCACCATGGTTTAGGCCTAACACCAAACAGCTATGCCTTTCGTGACCCCTCACACCGGAAGCTGCTTTTTCGCTTCAATTTCTGCGTCGTGTTTCACAGCAGAGACGAGTCTCGTCTCGTCCCTGCTCCTCCATTTCGCTTGGAATTGAGAAATTACCGTAAATGGAGCAAATACGTCTGTCAAGACCTGAGGGGGGAAGAGTCGGCAAAAACCCACTGGCTGCATGCATGAGAGGTGAAACTCTGTTTAGCTTTCACCGCATTGCCTGTGCCGACTGTCCAAACGTTCGATAAGAAAATATTCAATTACTGGACGGAGATTTCATTCTCCTTATTAAAAGCTAATTCGTGTGAGGACGAGGCGTCTCTCTTTGTCGAGGTGTTCCCCTTCAAAAACAATGACGTGTCTCTCTAAGGCTGTCGCTTGTTTGAAAAGAGCTTATTTTTTCAATAGAGTCGGTGCTATTGGAGATTGGGTAGCACTCAACACAAGTGAGGCTCGTCCCATTCTCCATAAACTGAGAGATTATGGAGAGATCCATAATCTCTCAGTTATGGATAAAGATCCATAACTGAGAATAAATAATGTGATTTTAACAGATTTTTGTCAATGGTGCCAAAAAGAAAAGGGCACAGAAATGCAAAATATAACCAAATGTTTGGCAGTTTTCTTAAACTCGTCAGTTATATCAAACTAAATTTCAAAAAAGCTTAACTGCTCCTCTGGTTTACTCTTCACTGGAAATATGAAGCTCTACATTTATGATCACCATCAGTCTTCACTGTTCGCAAGTAAATACCAAGAAAATATGTTGTTGATTTAAAAGATTGAAGATAAATACACTTTGAAGAGTACAGATCCTGTCGGGGAAGAGTTTGGACTGTGGCGTACCGTTGTGTGATTAACCACACAACGTCAAAGCCTCCGGAAATGTAGAACAACCAAAGAGGCTGTTTAAACCGACATTTCTGATTTGATTAGGTTGTAATTGTCTTGCATTATTTATTATTTNTTCAATATCTTCAGCTGTGGTGCATCAGAAAAGGTGAGCTTGGTTAATCCTTTTGAGAGCTCAAATGTCTACTCTTTGATTATTCAACCTTTATTTTTCTTTAACTCTAAACTTTTTTTTTTTTTTTTATCCAGATAGTATAGACTTTTAAATAACTTATATATATATTCTTCAGGTCTTGGAAAAGCTATTTGAAAGACCCTTTTAAAGTAACAGTGGTCATTGAATCTCGGTGCTTACTGTGATGAACTTTCTTTTGTTACCTTTTTGGCACCGGGCTCGGCTCAGGAGAACATGAGTGTTTGGACGAATTGAAAGCGCAGACAGTCGGACTGAAGGAATAAATAGATTTTAAAGTGGACGGGATAGAAAGGCGCAGTTGGCACAAAAGAAGAAACATCCCGAGAACGGGGCTTTTAGAGAGGATGTGGCTTTTTACTTTGTAAGAAGAGAGTGAGGAGAAAAAAAAATAGACTGAAGTAAATGCTTATGAAATTGGTGTAATAAATAGGAAAGTAACTGTGGCCAGATTTTATATATTTTATGGTTTTCACACCTTTCATGTGAAATGAAAAAAAAAAAAAAGAAAGAAAATGTCCATCAATGAAATATTGTGAAAAATTTACAGTGAAGCATGGAAATGGAAATGGACTCTAAAACTTTCTCTGACAGAGCATGCTTCCTGCATACCTGTGATGGAAAATAAATATTTTAGCGATCGAGGCCTTTTAATTTTGATCTTTCGTCCACAAACATGCTCTGCTGACAGCTTCAGCTGGTCTTAGCTGAGTTTCTGATTCAGCCAAAACAAACCCTTAGCTTAGCTTTTAGGGTGACTCACAGACACATAAGCTGGTTTCTCAAAATAAGTTGTTTTCCTGACACTCCAAACTGTTACCGAACCCTGTAAAATCTTTAATACTGGGACTAAATTGGTACCATCACTCAAATTCTCTCAGATGCTGCAGAGTATAACATTCTCCAAGTCCATGCTGTAGTTACTCTAAAATGCACTCAAAAAAAAGTTATTTCAAGCGAGTACTCTCCAAAAGTAGGAAGTGGACGATAGTGCAAGGCATTCTGGGTAAATACAACCCAAACCAACCTATATCTAATGAAGGAGTAATTACTCGCAGTCTTTTACAAACGACACAAAAAAAAAAAAATTATCCAGCTGCTAAAATTTGATGCCATTTCATTTTTGTTGACTTTGTGTGAAGAAGGAAGTTGTCTGTCTTTGGTTTTCTTGTCATTCGCCACAAGAGGCGTAGTGGTAGCCAGGCTGCTCAAAGGTTTTGGTTCAATTGGTTATTAGTTTTTTTTTGTTTTTTTTTTGTATTTTTATTTGCTTGGGGTATTTTTATCAACAATGATTAAATATTGGTTGATTCATAGCTGTTTTAATCTTTGGTATTGGTTCACAGTAGACTCGGTTTGTCAACGATAACCTTCAATCTTCTAATTTCGACTACACCCGTTAACTCACCCGACATGTAATTTTTTTTTTCTTTTAAACAAATTGTAAACAGAGTATGACTATTGTTTATTTACATTAATGTAGCATGTCTGATTAGAACTAAAGCTTGTTGCTGTCAGATAAAAGTACAATATGACTTAATCTAGAAGACCCTAAGTTAAAGTTGCACTGTGAAAAGTCTGGGTAGTGTAGAGAAAAAACATGCTTAGTCAAGACTGCCTTTTTTATGAGTCATGTCCATTTAGCTTCCGAGTGGTCAAATGCCAGAATAATTTAGGCAATAACAACCAAATAACAGAAATTTTAAACATTCAGATTCTGTCGTTATGAGTTTCCCTGTTGGGAAAACAACTGGCCATCAAATCAAGCAGAAACGTTCTGCAACAGCTCAAATTCAAATCAGTCGCTATGTTAGCTCCTGCTGTGAAATGGTTGCAACGTAACCGAGATACAAGGCTTTGTTTGTTTAATATGCTGCTCAATTTATTTATTTTTTCCTCAATATTGCTTTTTTTTTTCTTGTTATGCATCACATTTCTTGGTTGGTCAATCAAATTCATTTCCTGGTGTTTTCATGTATCAAACAATTCAGAAACTCAGACTTAGACTTCAACATGCAACAAAGTTGATTCCATCTGAAATCTCCCAAGCATTTGAAATCAATTTAAATAATGTCATAATTGAAAGGATTGGAGAATAGGATAGATTTTTTTTTGTTTTTTTGTTTACCATCATTTGCAAGAAGTTAGCCTGGTTGTAGGCTAACTAATTGGTTGTACATTGAGTTTTGGAACTACATTTTTCTCATCAAAACAATTTCACTCAAAAACAATTTAGTTTTTGAGTGATGATACAAAAATATTCGACACAGACTAAAAAGTTTATTTTTGGGGCAAATATTACTGACGTCATGCAATGTTTGCATATCAAATCAGCACTCCTTTACTGTGTGTTCTGCTGCTCCTCCCCTTTGGCCTGTTCTCCATCTCACTCACTGAAGTACCAAAATAGGAGGAACATGTGTGTGCATCTTTGTGAGAGGAAAGCAAATGAATGGCTCATCTCATACAAGCGAGCCGGTCAATATATTTGTCTACAAACATCACAACCTGACCCAAAAGCAAAACAGCTGTTGATTTGATTTCAGGAGCGCAATTTGCCAACGTGTTCAAATCGTATCAATCTACTAATTCAGATCGGATAGATTGAGAACTGAGGATTTAGTTTCGCGTTTGTCCCTTTTCGTCGTTGTACGCATATGCTCTGCCGTGAAAAAAACATTCAGAAGATGAAAGTAAAGGGAATTTGATTTCAAAAGTAATGCCGTGACTAGTTTTACAGCTAAGAGAAAAACAGTACTAAATCAAATCAATATTTGGTGGGAGCTCTTCTTGACTTTAAAGTAGCAGCAGTTTATCAAGGTACTTGGCACGTATTTTTATTTTTTTTTTTTCAAAGTTATTTGGGAGAGCAGTCTTTTGAAGATTTAGTTTGTTTCAGCTGCCAATCTCTTTTTATTTAATCCCACACCGACTCTTTTTATTTTTGTCTTTCTTTTAAGCGCGGCATTGAACAGAGCCGTTTAAGGCTCTGAAGAATCCTTCAACAGCACCTTAAAACTTTTAATGTTAATGAAGTGTGGAAACACGGTGGTGCAAAAATAATCTCTAACTTCCACTTATGTAAAGTTGCTTGTGTGCAGCATGTTAGTGGCCTATGAACATTGCTCTTAGAATAAGCCAACAGAAACTATTGAACTTCTATTGAAAAATCCTCTATTCTTGAATTTCTGTGTAAGGCATGCCAAATATTCACAGATTTTAGAAATTTGTGGCTAGTTTTGGTCCCCATAATACTATTGGCAAGATCACGTGATTGCAAGATCACGCAATCACATACTTTCAGTTCATCCAATTAGAGCATACAGCCTATTGCATGTCAGCATATGTAGTCTTGCCCCTACTGGGGCGAATAAGAGAAGAGATGAATGAGTGATGACACACATTCTGATTGACATAAATGCAGAGTCGGTGACACAAGCCTTTCAAAGGCGACCTATTTAAGAAGTGTTTTCTCTTCGAGAATCAACAACTCAGTCAGCCCAGCACGAAGAGATGTTTCTGGGCTCTGAAAAGAAGGGTCGTGCAAAGGTAAAAAAGAAAACAAAGAGAATTTCTCACTGCATCCCAATTAAGAAATGACTCACTGCAGAGCAAAAGTCGGGTACGTCAGAGCGGCGTTGCCAACAGGTCCCCCACTGTTCCAGCCGGCAGGCCTTTGGCCACCCTCGGAGATTAATCAAATTCACGGAACGTTTGATTTGCACTTCGTCAAACATTTGAGTGGAAAGTTATTGGGAAAGCACTTTGTGTTCCGCAAGTACATTTCAAACTCATCTTCGCTTGTGTTGCGCTGCTTTCTTCAACCACAACAGGTCTTTCACTTTGGCTCCTCTCTTGTGAATGAGAAGGGATTTCTTCTTTCTTGCCTCAGCCACACACCCTCAACCCCATTTTAATGTTGGCCATGGTTTACTTTGTGTAGCATTTTCTCGGCACTCTTCCAAACGCTCCAGACCACACATCAGCATTGGTCAGTCTTCAAACTTCACCCAGATGACTGTAGAGGAAATGAGTCATGTCAGCTTACATATTTCCATCCAGCCATGTCCGGATGATTAATAAGCAAACATTCGAAAGTCCGGTCATTTACTCGTAGTCTTGTTTCTCTGAGGTCACATCCACAAGAAGCCCCCGTCAGTACAACAGCTTTTCCCCCCTGTAAATGTTTTTATCAGCTGCAAGCATGAATTGTCCCATATTACTTTAACAGCTGCCAGTTGCGACGTGGCCTGTGTGCACAGATGGGGTCGAATGCTGCTCTTCTTTTACTGTCCAAATGAGTCCCATGTTTCAGTGGCCGTGCAAACTGCAAAACATCTGGGTCGCATCAAATTTGTGACATCTGTGTCCTTTCCGATACTTGCCCCAGATAGCGAAAATAGTCGCTGTCCGAGATGCGCACAATGTGTTTTTTTTTGTATATATATATATATATATATATATTCTGCTGGTGTTGCAGCGTTGGACATTCGATCCAATTGCACACTGCGGTGACGGCGAACTCCGTTTCGATTACTCTTGGTTTAATTCGCTAGAAGTGTGACCTATCAAGACAGTATTTTAACAGCACTTTCAGAGGAAAGCAAATTACCCCTAATTAGAGGTTTGACAATTGTGCAGAGTCATGCTGGTTAAAAGCAACGACAGTCTCAACCCTGCGTGGGCCTCTTCAGCCTCCTTCTGATCAAACAGATCAAACGGTTTGGAATCGTTCCTATCCAGGCTTTGATAAGACATTCCCGTCCGTCTGCCTGTTTATGCATTGGACATCGGCATTTTAAACACTGATCCAGATCATATCAATGGCATGGCTATTGACAATCAATTTCAATGAGCTTGAGCTATGTCGTGAACCAATTTAAATGTACATTGTCGATCGATATTATAGAGCTGCTCACTGGCCCGTTGCCGTTGCATGTCGAGAGGATGTTTCCTGGGGAACAAACTTGCCTCTAGCAATTTTTTTTTTTAATTAAGTATGTGCCCAACTCTCTTTTAAGTCACTCCTATTTACTTTGTAGTCTTACCTTTATTTTTTTGGCAGTTCATCCCCAGTCGTTTTCATGATGGAGAGCAAGTGTAAACCCTTCAAACAGAGATTTTACCAAAGATTTTCCCATGAACCCCAAACAACTCTCAAGTCTAACATAGTATTTTTCTTGTTTGTGTTCACTAGGAGAAAGATTCAGTTATAAGTTATGTATGTAGTTATGTATGTGTATGAGCTTATATGAGGAAAAAGAGAGAAAAAAAAAAAAACTTTAGAAAATATTTAATATTTTAGAAAACATATTTAAAACATTCACATTTATAAATGTGGTTACATAAAATAGAAAATCCAAATATTTGTGCACTAATATTTTTGCTAAAATCTTACATTCAAAATGAACTGTATAGATGGTAAATTAAAAATTTGTATTTAAAGAAAAAAACATTAGTATGAAGGTTTAATAAGTTTACAATAATAAAGAAGATCCTTGCTTTTGGGTTCTCTCTTACTCTTTTTGGTCAGCATGGTTTCCGGTACGTATTGAAGAGTAAAAAAAGTATTTATTTTATTTCATTTTTATATGATCCTACCTTCTGTTCCTATGCCACTTTACTTCTTTGCAGACGTATGAAGACAAATACACATTTGTAATGCATATTCATTGTCTTTCTGCTTTCTGAAGAGTGAGAGAGAAATGCTCCTCTGTCACACATCTCCCCCACAAAGTCAAAATTACTAGTTGAGATCATGGACAGACATTAAAACATACAATAAATGTTTCAATTTTATCCATAAATGTGCCTACTGAGACGCTAATAAAGAAATATTTTATCACTTTTTTCCCCTGATTTAATGTGTTGAGCTTTACATTGTGCTTGTGAGGGAAAGGTTTACTTTATGGCTTTACTGATGTGTAAAATGTGATATATGGAATTATCCATTAATTTCTTGATTACAAAATCCAAAGGTAATGCATATCTGGGAAAAATCTGTGTAATTTCCCTCATTGTCTGTAAATTGAAACTTTGTAATTAAACCCCAACTGTTTTGGAAACAACAAGCATCAGTAGTGACACAAACGGAGGCAAAAAGAAGAAATGCAAATAAACCGCCTCCTGCCAATGTACATTTTGGCAGCGAAGCCCATTTCCCCACCAAGTATCCCGTTTTTTTGTTTTTTGTTTTGTTATTTTGTAAAATGTGACGTCCCCCAACAAGCTGTCAAATATGCGTTAACACAGGAGTCAGCAGGGCGAGAATCTAGACCGTTTTGTGCAGAAATAAAAAATAACAAAATTGCTAATGTAAGACTCTGCTATCCAAACCTATTTACATGCAGATTGTATCATTGCTGCCCATTGTTGGTAATGACGCATGTTCTCTCGACGTTGGAGCATTTGGAACAGGCCTCCTTGTTCCAATCTACACCACTGCAGTGCAGATGATGATGACGATAATGTTACTGTATAGATTTCTTCTTAAATGAACTAATTTTGCCTGATTGTAATTTCTGATGAGAAGCGCCCGGACATTAATGACTATGGATTTTCAGAGTGGATCTTGCCAGCGTTTGACTGTTCATTAACATAGTGTATATAAAGGAGCGCTCATGCTACAGATTGAAAATGCTCTAACAAAGTGAAATATCATCTCAAAAGGCCAGCTTTGGCACAGGCCATTTGCTCGTAGCCTAATATATTTTATGCAAACAAGGACTTTATCGATTGGGCGGGGAAATTAGCATAGATTTGCAAGGCATTCGCTTTGGGCAGCTCAGTTTTGAAGACCCCCCGTTACAAGGCTTGCGTGGAAGAATGATGCTCGCTTCAGATGTTAAAACAGCATGTGGTGCCCCTGTTACATTAATATTTGAAAAGTCTGCAGGCAAACCTACTCGTTAATTTGATCTAAAAGTCATTGATGTGTTTTTTTTTTATCCAAAAACTACCAAAAACAGTGTTTTGCAGAAGTTGCCATACCCTGTGATGTTTTCCCTCTTCAGACACAAACTGTCATATATTTTATTAGTATTGAAAAAATATATATATTTCTGGATAATTATGGATCACAGATGATTTGTTAGAGTGACGCAGTGACTTCAGAAGTAATGTGAAGGTCTTGAAGTTTTTCTTAGAGGACATGGTGTTGGTTGTATCATGAAGTGGGGATGCATTTCTTCAGCTGATCACAACCAGTGGGGGGATGGTAAATCGAGATAAATATTGGATAATGTAGAAGGAAAGTCTCTTACAAGCTTCAAAAGTCTTTATCTCCCAGTGGGGAAAAACCCTCTACATACATTAAAGTTCAAAGCACAGCCACAAGTGGTGCCACTAGAGGGCGCTAAACAGGCTTCAGGACGTTTAAGGGAAGATAAAGATAAAGAAATGCAAAAATAACACACAAAAAAAGCTAATTTTATTATTGATTTTTTTTATTATAATTTTTGTTTCCTTTTTGTTTTTTCAATCATAACAGTGTTATTTGCCATGCTCACCTCTCTGATCAGCTGCCAGTCAACATTTTTTAACCCCTGACCTAGTCAAATGTCAAACCTAAATGCAATTAAGAATGTCTTCACAGAAGCTTTGTCTATTTGTTTCTCTTCCAGTAAGTATGGACCAAAACTTCCAGTCTCCTTCCAAGCTATTTTGAACATGTAATTAGATTGAAATGAGGTTCTAAGAATAGCTAATTCAAGTGGCTGGCCATTAACACAACCCACAGTGTTTAGTTTATTTAAAAATTAAAGGAAAAACTGCAAACTGTTATTGTAATTTGACCACAAAAAAAAAAAATGCTTCTTTTATATATTTGCGATTTGGTTTGTACCAGACATAGAAGAGCATTTAGAGTTGAAGTGATAAATAAAATTGCATCATATAAAAGAAATAGAATGATCATGCATAATATTTGCCAGTAAAACATTGTTAATGGGTGCATTGCTCAGCAGCAGGATTCTCACCAGAAATAAATATCCACCCCCTGCTGCCTCTCATCTGATCCTAAAAGGCTACTTGAAAATCTGCAGCAAACACTCGAAGCCACTACATTATGCTTACCCCAGTCTACTTAACCAGAAAAACTCCCCGCTGCGCAATTATGTAACATTTGGGGTTAGGAGTTCACAAAGTCATTAAATGCTTTTCTAATTATTATTGATTGAGCGCCGTGGGATCAATGCAAATCTCAAGTGGAGCGGTGGCCAAGAGAGAGGTGAAGGTGTGAAATTTTCGGGCTAGATGCCAACTCAAAAAAAAAACAAAAAAAAAAAAAAACATGAAGGAAATCAGAATTAATATTTTATTTTACCCCTGAAGTTTATGTAAAAGTTAGGAAAGGATCTTAACTTGCAGTCGGAAGATTATACTTTCTCCTCATGGGACTGGACGGGATATTAGTTTTTGCTTTAATGATTCACTTACGCCGTTGTTTCTTTTCCCCGAAGGTGAACGATTACACAACAGGGTCTAAATATAAAATCTACCTTCACCAAAAGCTTTGAGTAAGTGGCTCAGAAGGTTTTCCTTGATCACGGCCATCAAAAGAGGTGCGCGCGTCTCCGGCAGCATAAAAAGGTTTTCTGAAAGCTCCAACCGGACTGACTCCTACTCAGAACACTGAGAGAGTTCAACGATCCCATTGGAGATCGAAAAAGAAGTTGGTAAACAAGTTGGTGAAGGCTGCTTGAACGTCTGCAGATTGCAAAAATAATCGCTTCCGTAGTCGGTACAAGTTGTATGGCAGCAGGAAGTCGGTACGAAGCAATTCCAAAAACCTGCAGGGAAGATTCATTAAAACGTTGCCAGAATTATCTGATGGTCAAAAGGCAAATTGCTAGAAGTACATTTATATTTGACCTTGCACCTTTCTACTTTTGTTTTAATTTGCCATCTTTTAAGGTAAATTTCCTTGGGTTACATGCATTAGAAAATGACACAAGAAAGCATAATAAGCTACCTTTGAGCTTATTTGTTCCACTAAATCAGACAACATCTCTGTTAGTCAGCACCATGGTTTAGGCCTAACACCAAACAGCTATGCCTTTCGTGACCCCTCACACCGGAAGCTGCTTTTTCGCTTCAATTTCTGCGTCGTGTTTCACAGCAGAGACGAGTCTCGTCTCGTCCCTGCTCCTCCATTTCGCTTGGAATTGAGAAATTACCGTAAATGGAGCAAATACGTCTGTCAAGACCTGAGGGGGGAAGAGTCGGCGAATACCCACCGGCTGCATGCATGAGAGGTGAAACTCTGTTTAGCTTTCACCGCATTGCCTGTGCCGACTGTCCAAACGTTCGATAAGAAAATATTCAATTACTGGACGGAGATTTCATTCTCCTTATTAAAAGCTAATTCGTGTGAGGACGAGGCGTCTCTCTTTGTCGAGGTGTTCCCCTTCAAAAACAATGACATGTCTCTCTAAGGCTGTCGCTTGTTTGAAAAGAGCTTATTTTGTCAACAGCGTCGGTGCTATTGGAGATTGGGTAGCACTCAACACAAGTGAGGCTCGTCCCATTCTCCATAAACTGAGAGATTATGGAGAGATCCATAATCTCTCAGTTATGGATAAAGATCCATAACTGAGAATAAATATGTGATTTTAACAGATTTTTGTCAATGGTGCCAAAAAGAAAAGGGCACAGAAATGCAAAATATAACCAAATGTTTGGCAGTTTTCTTAAACTCGTCAGTTATATCAAACTAAATTTCAAAAAAGCCTAACTGCTCCTCTGGTTTACTCTTCACTGGAAATATGAAGCTCTACATTTATGATCACCATCAGTCTTCACTGTTCGCAAGTAAATACCAAGAAAATATGTTGTTGATTTAAAAGATTGAAGATAAATACACTTTGAAGAGTACAGATCCTGTCGGGGAAGAGTTTGGACTGTGGCGTACCGTTGTGTGATTAACCACACAACGTCAAAGCCTCCGGAAATGTAGAACAACCAAAGAGGCTGTTTAAACCGACATTTCTGATTTGATTAGGTTGTAATTGTCTTGCATTATTTATTATTTCAGGTTACAATTTCATCTTAAAAAAAAAAAAAAAAGCGAGAAAAGCGGCGAGTAAATGAGATTTCGCTGTACGTGTGAGGGAAGGAAAGAAAAGCACATTGCGTCTTATTGCTTCAGCTGTCAATTATAAGTCCATTTCAAGCATTGTGCCGATCCAAAACCCTCCACTTCCACACTGCACATTTTTCAAAGCGACATCAAAGCGTTGGCTTCATCAGAGGTGGACCTGAAGCCCTTTGGGATATTTTCTCCAAATCGGGGTGGGGGGAGAGACTGCTGTCCGGTGTCAGTAACAATAAAACATAACTTCCCCTCTCGACAGCTGTGCAGTAAAGCAGCAATACTTTACCCACGACTATGACTGGAGACCTTCCTTGGGAGACTGCGGCGCCCTTTCTTCTCCTGCACCACTTACTCACTTTCAGCATGTCTGGGGAATATCTGTGCTCTGATACCCAGAAGCGCGTGAACACAGATAGTGGATTGTAATCCACTTGCCACTGCCGGTGATTGATTGTTTGCACGGCTGAGAGACACCTAGCGTGGCTCAGACTTTCCTTCAAGGCTCCGAGGACTCCGCGTACTTGTAGGACATCTCTCGGACGCGTCGGTCATGTCTTGGAAAGATTTGGCCAAATTTCACTTCTAATCACAGCAAATCAACTTCGTTTGAATTTTTTTTTTTTCCTATAATGCTTCTGCAGGTCTATTTGAAGTTCATTCCTTGATCTTCAAAGATAGATTCCAAGGCATCGCCTGGGTCCAGACCTTTGATTTCAACCACTCCACCGGGTTGACTAACAAGTTGACAATTCTGTCTGATATCAGGCAATCAAAGGCAAACAGTCTTGGACTCTTTAATTACTTTGATAGAAAGATTTCTGCTGTTGTGCTTGCCCTTTGGAGATCACAGTCACAGAATCTGCCAAAAGTTTTGCGGCTTCGTCTGTTTTTTTGATGTTTGGCATTTCTTCTGCTTGCACCACGAGAACAAACGCAGAGTTAGAATTAACGTTTCCGTGACACTCTCCTCTTCCTAATCTTCCCCACAAAAAGACTATTCAAAAAAGCAAATCCTCTCGATAAAATGCAATTTTCGACATATCCACCATTTGCTTGCTCTGGCAAATATGGCTAATCCAGAGGATCTTTGGATTCACGCAAGCAAACAGGAAGCCCAAACCGGTTCCTCTCTATCAGGCAGAAAAGTTGTACGGTAATTCTTCAAAAACTGTTTGCCTTCCACTCAGATATCCTAAAATCCAACAAGCAGACTGGGATAAAAACGTGTCGGGCGCATAAATGCTCTCATGCTCGGTCGCCATGTCTGGTTTCGGTTATTTTATCCTCATCAGAATTTTAGCTATTTCCTGATATTTGTAGCAACGTGTG
The DNA here is from genome assembly GCF_000485575.1 of Poecilia formosa. NCBI lineage: Eukaryota > Metazoa > Chordata > Actinopteri > Cyprinodontiformes > Poeciliidae > Poecilia > Poecilia formosa. The sequence continues at coordinate 1,638,578 of NW_006800022.1, read as the reverse complement.
AAAAAAAATTTTCTTTCTGCCTCTTTTTTAATAAGTTTGCCTCTCCGAGTGTAGTCATAGCTTGTTCGCATTTTTAAATAATTAATGCAGAGGAAATAATTGAATCTGCTGAATGACTGAAGTGAAGAAATGACTGTCATTTCAATGCATTCAGCCTTTATGAGGAGTATAATCATTCAAGCCCAACGCTGTCATTAACGTTAGTTTTCAGCTCTTGCGGTTTTCTTGGAGAATAAAGGTGCCTGATTGTTTTTGAAAATGTTCAATAGCATCCTCATGGTACATAATCAAGTCACCTTAGCAGAAATTAAGTGGATATTGTTTAAGCAGGCAATGGAGAAGGTAAGAAAAAAAGAGGCAAAAAAAAAAAAAATGTTTGACTTGTTTTTCAAAAGCGAGCAATACCTGCTGGTGACTGAAAAGTTTAATACAAAATCTTTTTTTCCACTTTCGTTTACCGAGTTGCACTTGCTGCACTTTAAAAAGCCAGCTGGCAGCAACATGTCTCCACATATTCAGTCTGAATATGTATAAGAACCGAGGTTTGCTTAGAGGAATTTGGGATGAGGCCAAAGTAGCTTTAAGCTAACCGAGATTAGCTTTAAGGATAGTTTTATTTTTTTTAATAATTTACCTTAACTATGAGCAGAAGTCTGGATCTAGTTTTATAAAAAATAATAATAATAATAATAATGTACGTAGAAATAAGTTATAACAGAAAAGATGAGATGGGTAAAAATGAAAGAAAAATGATTTATATTAATAAAATCATTATTTTTAAAAGAATATTACATCTAAGCAACAGTGTGCACAGAGATGAGAAAAATATTCTTTAAAGCGAGTTAGAACAAAAAAAAAAAAAAAAACGCACACACAATGAGGAATAACTTCAATGTCTGAAAATGTAACACCCTGCTGTGTGTTGAAGGAATGAAGTAGAATAGAAATGCATTTAATCATGAAATTTTTAGATCGTTCGTCATCACATGCTTCATTTTGGAAACTTTGGACTTTTGAGCATTTGTAAAATCTTGCCTGTAGTCTTGCTTCAGGGGCAAACCTTTGGAGCATGTGGAACTCTATTTTTGTTCAAAACTGGCAATAAATCCTGCTGGTTTACATTAGTTGCGTTGCTGATGCATTCGGCAACTCGAGGCTCAGTAGAGGGGTGTGCCTCCGCGCAGACATGGCACTGTTTGCATTTCTAGACGCTGCTCTGTACATTTAACATGTAACATATGGAAGCAGGTCAAAAGTCAAGTTCATAAATGTCCAACTAATTTTAACGAGCACTGATAAATGTATCGAACTAACGTACGAGAGCGTTCAGTTCATATCAGGTCTAAGTCTTGGACTGCACAGAGAAAAATATCCAATAAAAAAAAAAAAACTTTTATTGTTTATTAAGGTGACATATTCTAATTAGAGTGAATTAGCAGGTACCATTATTAAACCTCCACAATGATGCATTGAAGAAGGAAGCCAAAATGCAGCTAATTTCCTCTTAATGATTTTCCAATGAACTTCAACGCTGACAAAATTCTGCAAAGAGCAACAATGAAACATGACTAATCAAGGCTCGGACGGGCTTCTTTGGAAGTAAATCACAGACTGCAGTGATAACCGGCTGGTGGCATATAATTTAGCATCAAGTCTATTATGATAGTGAGTAAAAGCAACGCTGTGTAATAACAGTGCCACGTCGATATCTGGAAATGATTCTATTGTCTCTCCTCTCCGCGTCATAATTCAAACGACACTTCTATCTTTGCCTCTCAGAAGTTGAAATCAATAGGTTTTCAGCAGATAACAAAGGAGTGTTGTACATCAGCGGCGTACTCTCAAGATAAATGTAATCAACGGCTGTGTGCTTGTTTGTTCAATATCATTGTCCCTACGTTTTTTTTTTTTGTTTTTTTTTTCGGCTTTATATAATTTGAAATGTTTGAAAAAAATAGCATACAGTCATGTACCTATTGAAAGTCTTTAATTTGGAAAAATTACAGACTTTCATATACAAAAAAAAACACAACACACTGAAGAAACGCAAATGTAAAACTTTTTTTTGATAATGTAATTTAACAAATTAAGTGGGAGGCTCCGCTTTTGTTCTCACTTAAAAGGGATCGCTACCCGGCATCGACATATTCGGCATGAATCAAGCAGCATTTTAGGAGAGAAGACCTCTTAAAAGTGAAGCCTTGTGGTTTGCAGCAGCGGGACCCGGCAAGCTAACATCACAGAATCCATAAATAGTAAAATGTTAGGGTATCGTTTGTACAAAGAGTGAGACGTCTCAAATAATAGTTATCAAATGTGAAGTAGAACTCACCCTGTGCCACGCAATTACCCAAAACATGGCAGGAAATCCAAGGATTTGAGAAATGGAAAGTTGTGGACTGGGTCAAAGGTCACATTTCGATCCCGTTGAGTTGATGTGGGTTGACTTAAATGTACAAAAAGCTCTCAATCCTACGAGTGGATCAAACTTTCATTCAGCTGATGATGGATTGATAGATGGCTACAAGTAGTTATTTCAGCTAAAGGCGGTAGAGCAGAGTTAAAAATGTGTTTTCTGCTTGAAAACACATTTTACTTGATATGTTTAATCTGTAAAATACGGCGGTTTCGCCATTAATCCAGTGCCATAAAATCACTTTCTTTTTTTTTCTTTTTTTTTCCCCAGAAAATAAAACATTGGACTTCAACATGCGAACGTCACTTAAAAGGCGGGGAATCGTAATTAATTTATTTGTGAGCGTATGTCGATGCGTGGATGGGGAAACTGCAAATGCTTTGAGAACTCCACAGGAAAGATCCATTCTGTCTTTCAGCTGTCGGGGAAAGTGAGCGAGAAATCCCACAAAAACGGGACGAAACGATGACATAAAATATAGAGTCAACTGTTCTTGTACATCCAAGAGCATATGCAAAGTTTCTCACTCCTTCCGTTCTCTCTGTGTGCATATCATCTTGCTTGATGAGTAAAAATGGAGTTCAGGGAGGGGTGGACAGCTCCGCCGCTGTCTTTAGGGAAATTCCCTAAGCATCTGTGACTTTGCTGTATCCACATCTATCTTAGAAGTAGGTGACAGATTTTTTTTTTCTTTCCACAAGAGATTAGAGTTTCAGCTGATGTCAGTTATTGGAGACAGATATTGAAGATATGTTGATTCATGACTCCGAGGTAGACGGAGTGACTAATGGTGGAAATAAAAGTTGAGGCTGTTGACAAAGTTTGAGGGTTTTGAATTTGAAGCTTGTGCCTCAAAGGCCAACGGCAAACCTAATGTTGTACTGAACAATGAGGGGTTCCGTTAAGATAAAGATTTTAAGCATTTACTTTATTTTATTGATTTTTCCTGTGATGAACAGGTGATTTTTTTTTCTCTTGCCCAAAAGCTGCTTGAGATATTGAAGGTGTGCCACATTTTGTAGATAATTAATGTACCTCAATGTAAAGTGAACCAATATTGGTATTTTTTGTAACTTTCTCAGAATATCCAATAACAAGTTTGTCTGTTAGATTTTTTAAATTTTTTTTTGGAAGTTGTCTAAATTCCTGGTTTTCAACTTCGCAAAGCAAATATGAGACAAAAATTCAGAGAAAATTTACAGAATCACCTTAAATTTGACAAAACTACAAGTGGCTGTTTGTTCTACACTTAAGTGGGAGACAGGACCAGAAGTTATGTAGGGAATAGTTTGATCAGGCAATAGTTTGATCAGATGAGATCAAAGCTCAACGTTTTGACTTTAGTGTCAAATGATAAAAATAAAAAAAGCACATCACCAGGCAACACCAGAAGACGTGCGATATGTGTGTTCACATCACCTGGAACACACAAAATATGAAAAACTTCACTATTGAATGCCATCGCCAGGCACTTTAGATGAAAAGAAAAAAAAAAAAGGACAGGACCTCACAAATTGCCACCGAGTGCCTTCAATGACCTGCTAACCACGTGTTTGGAACCACTGCTCAAGACAAATTTATATTCCCCTGCATTCAAAGTTTTCTCAAACTTGAATCGCAATAAAGTTTTAAGCAAGAAAGGTTTATATACTTGCAATTTGTACCGATTTTCTACAAATTTTACAACTTCTCTACCGTTATTATTGACTCTGCACCGAGGGAGTCGACTGAAACTCGGTCGCTTCCAATCCCAAAGTTTGCAGCTCATAAATCTGCTTGGATTGCATTTAAGCGTGCTTGTTATGCTGTGTCAAACACCCCAACCGCTGTCATAGAGCGATGCACATATTCATCAAAAATGCAGACAAGGCACTTTGATCATAAACTGCAGGGACCGGAGACCTACTGCACAGGTGTTCGCTCGCTCGACAATGTCACTTCCTCTGTTCCATCTGCTCGCCGAGCAACATCCATATGCATGGTGTTCTCGAGATTGCCCCGCATACGCACGTCCCCGCCGCCGCTGCCGCCGACGCCCTTCCTCTCTCCCCCCACCCGTTTTTGGTTTCCGAGATGAAGGCCTCTCTGACCTCAAGAGCACCTTCGCGTACCCTTGTTCTGTCTTCCAGTGCTCTGATAACGCTCCGTTTCACCGCCATATTTATGAGCCGAGTATTTTACCGAAAGTTTATGTCTGCAGTCTTGCTGCGTTAAAGCCGCATTAAGGATGTTTAAAGCTGGAAGGCTCGAGGAAGGCGGTGTGTAAGCTTTTTGCACATTTTGAACAAGTGTCTTCTCGGGCATTGACAGCCGATTGCGGCGCTGATGTAAGAGTGCCTCCACAGAGGGGTGAATAATGTAACAACCGCTGTGACTCCGGCGGCAGAAACAGTGATTTTTTATTTTATTTTTTTTCTTTACCGCTGCCTGGGAACGTATTCCAACACGCAGCTGGAAGCCCTGCATTCACATAAAACCTAATTCTGTGAGGAGCCACTGGGTCAATAATTCACTATCAATGGGCCATCACCAGAAAGCGTCTCCTGATGCCACCAGCAGGTTGAGGTTTAAGTGCTTTGACTTCAGGCACAGGGACATCTGGCTGTTTGCAGACATTAACTTTATTGAGCCAAATCCTCAACAGAGAGTCGTAAATTTTAGCTTTATGGAGGCTTATCTCGCTTTCATGCTATGGATACAGTAGGGAAGCGGTTATCAATATTGACACCTGAGTTTGATCTTTAATACTCTGAAACTCTTTATTATTTTTTAAAATAATTTTTCATTGCCTCGGTTTATTACAGTTTCGAATGTGTCGATGCATTGAGGTATATCAAAGGTTTAAAAACTTTTTCATAAATAGCTGAGCAGTTACTTGGCACAAATAAAAAGGTCAGAGTTTGTAGATGTTAAATATGGAGTCCCACAAGGTTAAGTGTTGGGATCTAAACGTTTCCCTTTAAAAATGAATGGCTTTTATGTTATTTGTTTTGTTTCCAGATGGCATAAATAGTTTATCAGGAAAAGAACTTCAAAATGTGTTGCTGAAAAATGTCTGAAGTTGTTAAACAAAAGAAATTACTTGCTTCAAAGTAAGATTTTGAAACTGGAATAAGTTTGATCAGTTTATTTTGCAATTTAAAAAATAATCATTTTGATGTATTATAGTAATAGATGGAGGTTTAAAACAGAGGCTGTTTTAAGATTAGCAAAAAAAAATTATCTTACATTTAGCAAAATTATCTTACATTTAGCAACGTGTTATTTAGCGCTTTTGTAAATTAAAAACTTGAGGACTTGTTAGCACAAAAAGCTCAAACATATTTTTGTTTTGCCAAATATTTAGCTTATTTTATTGCCTTCTACATTAAAACAGAAGAGTATTTCAATGTGTGGAGTAAAACTATGTAATGTGGAGAATGAGTGCAAAAATGGTTTAATATACAGAAAAAATCCCGACCCCCTTAATATTAAATATCTTGTTAGTTTTATGAGAAACAGCTGCAGTAAACTACACAAAACAGAGATTTCCATAAATGTGATTTCATTGTGTAAAACAGCAGAAAGTATAATTATGTTGAGCTTATTAGCAGTGGGGTTTGAGGAAAAAAATATCATACTTACACTGGCCTGCCATTGAATTTGATGAAAATGAAATTTGGTTTATTTTAAAGAAACAGCTTGAAACATTCCGCAAACCCAAAATCCAATCTTCTTCACGTGGCGTTATTCATTCCCCCATGTTTATAGGTTTGATTTAGTAAACTAATAGAAGAGCATTTGTCCTGGACAATTTAATTAAGGGATGCTTGAAAAAATAAAAAATTTAATCGTTAAGCTGCAAGACTAAAGCAAGTCTGATTCTTTCATTATCCACCACCCTCACATTTGCTGAGACCCAACAAGTTGTGAAAATGTAATTAGAACACCTAGCTATTAATATGAAGCAGTTGGGGGGCTGCTGGTTGATTATTCATTACCTCTCGTCTGCACATTCGCACAGCTGCCCGAGCAGTGTGTCGCTGTCACGGTCTCCCCATCTGCTTGGCGTTCGCGGTTCAAGTAAACCAATAAAAGAACGGGGGAAAACAAGGCAAACGGGGAGCCGGGAGAAAATATATCGCACAAAGGAAAAACCGAAACGCGCCTTTTTTTCACCGGTTCTGCAAATGCGGTACTCTTAAGAGGAAAACGAGGCAAAACGAACGCGTTGGACTCTCTGCTGCTTTATGGCAATTTGCTCTGGAAGATATCATCAAATTATACGTTTTTATGAAAAAGTGATGTTTGTTTTTTTATGATATCTTCAGTGATTTCAACGAGGCTCACCTCGACAACATATGACAGAAGTGAAATGCTCCTCTGCAGCAGATCCGCTTCAGCTTTTCAGAAGCCATTCTGAGAACTCTCAAACTCATTTTATCAGCAGGAATTTGACTTTTTTTTTTTTTTGCAAAGTAATGAGCTTTCATCATTAGGCTTTGATTGAGTAATTAATTTCACAGTGTACATTTGACAGCTTTTATCTCATGCACGGTAAAACTTAAAATTACAAGCTAATGCTTAGAAAGCGCCCGGTGGAAGAAGAAGAAGAAAAAAAGCAAACTAATTGGTTTTCATTAATGACATTACATCTGGGTCATAAGCATTTTATAAGAGAAATAGTTTGTTTTCCTTTGATTGTAGGATAATCATCCTGATTGAGTTTTTCCCAAAAAAAAAAGGAAAAATATAATGTGGAGCGATAATCTAGCATATTGGCTTTATAAAATAAACATTCAATAATGCCTTTGGACAATTGTTTGAAAGAAACTGCAACACATAAAACTGCCTTTGCCTTTTTTTCCCCCTCATAGTTTCAATTTATAACCGTGTGGCTTTTTCAAAATAAAATCTACTTTATTGATCCCAAAGGGAAAATAAATGTTGCTGTGACTCACATTCACTCTCGTATAAATTCAAGATTCTTGCTGACGCGTTTGCCTTTTTGTGGCTTGAATTCCTTGTGGAAAGTGTCACAGTTTGCTGGACAACTATGAAGTTGGCAGTACTCACCATTATCTTGTACAGTTTTACCGTAATACATTAAAACTCCGTAGAGTTTATTGGTTTAGCGTTTTGAATGAATCTCTGATCAGTGGTGTTGAAACCGAAGCTTTTTTTTCTCTATACATTTCTGCTGCTATTGCATGAATACAGGCAATCCCTGAAGAATGTACTAAACTGATAAAATATAATTAGGATACCATCTGATTAACAGGTGACTGTGTCCAAAATATTAAAATTGAACTCTTAGTAAGCGCACTCTTAATAGATGAAGCACACTAAAATTAAGCTTCTGCAATGACTTTTTAAAGGTTTTGCCTCTATTTGATTGAATATTTATGAACTATTATTACACTAAGGAAGCTCAGAAGAGTCGGTCAGGAAATTGAAGCAATTGCGCCAGAATGAAAGTTCTGAAAATAGAGAGGAAAAACAGATCGAAGTTAGAGAAAGTTAAGTCTGACGCCATCATTTGAGAAAGCAGAGGTGTCGGTTTTTCCAGTTTACTAAATCTGGAATTCAGCTCCAAACACCTCTGGGCCTAATTACAGCCATATGCTGCAGCGGTAAACAGTTTTCTTTATGTTCTTAGCTCCTGTGAAACTCTATTTAGAATATGCTCCATATACTCACTCGCATATAAACTGCTAAGTAAAAATGTATCTGTAATTATCGGCAACAGGTTGCACCTTATTAAAATGCGAGTTGTGATTAATCTTTATGCTCCGGTACATCATCTTTTGCTGACCTATTTTTCCGCTCGCGCGCTCGCGACGTGGCTCGTAAAACGGCAAAATTGCCCTGAAAATTAATAACACGTCATTATGCATTTAAGGTAACACAATTAAACATCTTGTTATTATCGCCGTCCGAATCTCAGCCGCCGGTTTCCTCCCCCTGCTCCTGGTGCTCTGAAACATCGGAGGACGCCTTACTAGCAGCGACTTTGACCGGGGTTAATGACATTTAATGAGCTGTGAATCGCGCGCGGGACAACAAAAGACACAAGTCCCGCTAATCAGCATTAAAAATTGCACACGGCGATGATGATGATTTGAAAAGTATCGATCTGTTTCCCGCGTCGGTCCAACCACCTGCCAGTGGACGCGCGTTTGACGCGAACCGTATTTGATGGCTTGCTGACAGCCTTGAACTTATACCCGGCGCCCATCCTTCCCTCCCCGCTTCCTTTTCTCCCATTGTCAGAAAGCATTTCGTCTCCCCTTGACTCAGAGTCGCTTGAGCTGGAGGCTCCCTCGGTTTGAGGGATGTGATGGGATTTGGGGAATAACTGCTACTCCAAATTAAGGATGGAGATGAGGATGACGAGTGACTGACAAAAACAGACTTCTGGGAGGGCTTAGTTACTTTATAGTATCAAGGTCAAGCAGTGACTAAGGATGTGGGCATCTGCGCCGGTCTGCGCTGACACGCCGAATTTGCAACAGCTCCGGTTTTTTGAGGGATGACACAAACTGAAAAGCGGGCAGGGTCGGAGCGTCACCTGAAGATTTGAAGTGGAACTCTCAGGTGCGGGCTTTGTTTTAGAGAAGCTCGTTTCAGTATAAGTAATCCTCCAACCGGTTTCACCGTTTCATTACATCCTTCTTGAAAATACTCCTCATATATCCTGCTTGGGAAGGGAAATGAAATGGGGCTTACTAAAGCAAAAGAAGCCGCGATAATGTGCTTCACCTGCATGCACGCACATAATAACCACTGTATCCCTCCAATGGTTTACATAACTGAAATGATGTGCTTCAGCTCTTCTCGCCTTATCACCACGAGCCATACTTTATTGCCTAGACCACCTCAAAGAAAATTAAATGCAGCCTCATCCGTTTGAAACCCCCCCACCATCCCCGTAGCATTTTTATTTTTATTTTTTGCGAGGTTCTAATGCCGACGAGATACTGTTGAGCTGTTGTATTTTTCAAACACTCGCCTCCAAAGATCTGACTAAATGCCTTTTTATTTTCTCACTGTTCCCCTTTCTGCGACTCACATTATCTTTTTTGACTCCTTTCTTACACTCCTCCAGAGTAAAGAAGCGCCCTTCCAGCGTGGAAAAAAAAAAAACAACAATCCTCCATTGACTATTAAACTCAAACCTGTGGTGTTTTTTTTTTTGGTTTTTGTTTTTTTTTTGGGGGGGGAGGGTTGTTACTCTCCCCAAATTTATTTCATCATGTTGTGGCTAAGTTTTTTTTACTAAACTGATGAGTCATGTTTGTTCAGACTCAAATCATTAAAATGGACAAATTTGTCAGGTCACCAAATTAGCACCCGTGTGCTTTTACATGGCAAAGGAAAAAAAAAAAGAATCCTCAGTCTTCGCAAAACATAAAACCAATTAATATTATATTGGAAAATAAATGACCTTTCAATCCAAGTAGATTTAATACAATTTTTTTTTCCATTGCTATAATTACACTCGCCAAATAATTTGCTTATTAACTTCTAACTAGTTTTGAAGATGTTTTGTGTTAAATGTTAGAGATGTAAATGGTTTTAAATTGGACTCTGTAGGATAAGTCAGTATTGAATGTGTTCAAATGGTTCTGTTATGCATAATTGCTAAATGCATAACTTACGAGAATTTCCAGAAATTGTTTTCAACCCTTTTTATGTCGCACTTCACCGCCAACACCAGTTTGTTTAACGTTTTCTCTTTTTCAGCTCTTCGTTTACATTTAAAGAGCTGAAAAGTGTGGCGGACATTTGTTTTAAACCTGCTTTTCTCTACCTTATTTATTATATTATGGTATTTTAATTGTTTGAAATTAGCCTAGTTTTATTTTTCTGATGTTTTCCGCCCTTCCACTTAACTAGTGTCCCCTAACATAAAGGCCCAGTAAAATACCTAGAGCATGTTGTATTACAAATCTATTTATGGATCTATAATAAAGTGCAGTTAGAGAGGCAACTAACACTAATAGAATAACACAGAAAGTTTCTGTTCATTATCTTTATTGAGCGTGTCAGAGACGGTCGGATGTCGAGTTGATGCGGTTGCATCAACGCTCCGCCGTGCTGCACGGAGCTGATTGTGTGAGCGTTACGTAAAACAACTTTGGATGAACTGAGGGCTGGTACATTTTTGACGTGATCCTCTTTGACAATGACATCAACAAGGAGATGTGGGGTTCCAATTGGAACATTATCTGCAAACTGTAACGCTGCGTTGGGGGAAATGTCAGACGGAGGGACGGGGCAGATGGAACAGTCCAGTCCTTCTGCAAACGACTCGACAGACAGATACCATCTAAAACGGTTACAGAAAGAAATCGCATCATCCTCAACAAGTATTGACACCCCTGATGTGAAAAGGTGTCTTCAAAATGAGAAAAACTAGAAGACACGACTTAAGCCAGACGTGTGGTGACCTTGATAAATCAAATAAAGTTGGTAAGGAGGGTAGTCGGAGCAGTAATCTGAAAGTCTACAATCATAAAACAGTTAATGGTTCTAATTTTGTCTACAAAAACCTTTTTAATATTGGAGTTAGTCACCAATGTTTAAAGAAGTAGCGTAAAAAAAAGAGAAGTGTCCTTAAAGAAAATGCAAAATGCAGTGTTTCCAACCTGCTTTACCTTAGGAAAATGCATGAATATATCCAGTTATCGCTCCAGGACATCCACTTCCTGTGGAGTCCCAAAGCCTTCAGGTTCATCTCATTTACATTTTGGTGATTTATTCTATGTGGAATCTGTTTGGAGTACTGCATGGCAAGCACTATCGTCCCTTTTTTCCAGAGTACGGGGAGACTGTTCACAAAAATTTAGGCCAAACTTTTAAGGAGGAACCTTGCAAACCCTGATTGGACACAGTGCCTTGCAAAAGTATTCACAATCTTAACTGTAGTTGTTGTGTTATTTGGACTTTAAAGTAATTGAGCAATTATTAAAATGGAAACTGAGTGGGGCTGCAAAAGGGAAACAAAATTATTTTTAATGCCAAGGCAACAGCTTTAGGAGTAATGATGATCTTTCTTTGAATCCACATCCACAATGCAACGACTGAAAATGAGACTTTGTTTTTACAGTTTCTAAAAAGTGTAACGATTTGACCCGCAAAAACTTCTGACTTGATGTTTAACCCATGTGGCAAAAACTTTGGACGCCCGTGGCCTAGTCAAAGAGTCTGGAATGCCAGGTGTGAATTCAGCTTCATGAATAAAACGAGATCAAAGGGGACTTTATTAAGGGCCTTTAATTAATGGAAAGAGACAAATTATACACACCGTAAAATAGTTTTACCTAAAATTAATTTTGGGGTATTACAGATCCCCTATATCTCATTTGCTCAGCAGAGTTTAATAGATACCACAGGACAAATGTATTGCCCTATATTCGCTGCTGTCTAAGACATGTTCTTTCTTCTGAAGACCAGTTATTTCGAGGAGTTTGCTAATTAGTAAATGTTCATCTGAGCACTGAGCTCAACAGATTCACTCTACAATTACTGAGGAAACTGTAGGCTTATAATTATCTCTTTGTTCATCATCATTCTCATTTTGCGTGACACAAAGGCCCCGATTAGGAATCCTTTATACTTTCCTCGCTGTGTCCCTTTTTATTCCTTTTCTCAACAGCGCACCACCTACATTTTATCACACAAAAACGATATAACTCACCTGTTTCTACTTTCACTACACCTGATTTATAGAATGAACCCTGAAGTAACTTGTTCATTTCTTTTGCTGCCTTTTACTTTTTTTTTGACAGCCGGATGATGCAACCGGCTGAGAAATGAATGCAACTTCGAAGTTTAAATTTGAGAGTGTAAGCCAGGAGAGCGAAAGCTGTCAGGACCTCCCGGGACACCGGGATTTAAATCACCTAATTCTGATTTTAAATCTTTCCCCCTCACCTCCCCAAGTCCTGTTATTTTGAAAATAGCATGGGGTAAAGAGCGATGACTGTGGTTGGGATTCCACAGTCGTACAAAACGAAATGAATTCTTGCTACCGTTTATTGGCACTTAGCTCAAAACCTTTAAGACTATGCAGTTTGTATCTAAATTACATTGCTTGATTTCCATGAAAAATGGATTAATCAGTAACAGAATAGGGTAAGAACAACTGATACTGCTAGAATCCGTGATCTGATTAAATGTATAAACATATTTATAATCTAAGCCAACATAGAGCAAAGTAAGAGTACCAACTCCCTTAACCGTATATCTGATTTTGATACTTTTAGCAGAACTACCATAGACTGCTAGCATTAAGTCTTTTACATCACTGTGCAGGAACTCGTCTTTGCAGAATTGTTTTATTCCTCCTACATAAGATATTTTCAAGCCAAATGAACCCTGAAAGTCATCCCACGGCTTCTTAATTTTACTTTGACTTGTCCACTCCAATAACTTAAATCTAAGTCGATCACTGTTGGGTTTTGTATAATGAACTGATGGTTGGACTCTGGGATTTTCTGGTAGAGATCAGAAGTCTACGGTCCTCAATCAGCCTCAGACTATCATAGAATCACCACCATGTTTATCAGTGAGATGGTTTTATTTTATTTTTTCTGAAATCTTGTGGTAGTTTTACACCCAACGTCATGGGAAGTTACAAATTTGTCTTGATCAAGAAATCTTTTGAGATTAATGCTCTTTGGCAAATGCGTGACATACCGTCTTTTGGTCCGTTGTGGCATTGGTCTCACTCCAAATCCATTTTCTATTGTTTAATTGTGAAGATTTGTCTTAACTGTGCCTAGGACCTTCAGTTCTTGAAAGTCTTTAGTGTACTTTTGTAGTAATTTTGGTCAGTCACTCCTGGGAAGATACACAACTGCTCTGTTTTCTCTGTTTGTGGAAAATGCATCCGATGTTCAACGGTGTCCCCAAAGCCTCAGAAACATATTTGTAACTCTATCAAGATGTCAACAAATTAATCATGCAGTCTTCAATTACTTGATATTAGAGCATTTTTCTTTTGTGTTTACTCAAGCTGTTTTTGTCATACGTTTGTTTTATCTGGAGATTTAAGAGTGACAAAATGGCAAATACAAGGAATCTGTAAGGGTGCAAATAGAGTGTCACAGCACTGTGTGCATATACTTGCACAGGGTGATGCAGGAACAGTTGAACATTTCTTGGCAATACAAAAGAGACATCCAGCTGTCTCCGAGGCATACATTGACATGCAACCAAGTGTTAGAGGGAAGGTAGGCCTGGGTGTAAAAACCACACTCTAGTGAAAACAAGAAATAAGACCTCAACACCGAGGCTGAACCACTCGGAATACCAAAAGAGGTGGTCAGGTTTTTAAAACTCAACCTCGTACTGACAACATATCCGGCTTTCGGGTTACAAAACAGTAATGGATTCTAAACACAATACACTCTTTTGGTCAAATTTGATCAATTTCATTCTGAAATTGCGCTAAAAGGTTGTGACCAGATCTGTTGCTCCATTGAAAAATGAATTCATTACGTCTGAGACCTTGTCAGAAAGGAGAGAATGGCAACAGTTTTCTGTAAAAAGTGAAATATTATTTGAGACCAATATATTTTATGGAGTTGCTGATTTCATTTTCCAGCAGAACCCGAGTTTTGCACAGAGCCAGATGCATCCAATCCCATTGGCTTCGCCTTGCGTCAAACTTTCATGTTCTTCCACTTAATTTATGTGTAGTTTCTAAATCGGGATACCTAGAGCAGAGATAGCAATGTTCCCATCATCAAAGAACAGCAGTTTTTTTTTAATTATTATTTTTATCAGGAATAAAAAAAAAAAATGTTTTCTCACAAGGAATTTTTGGAAAGCCTACCTTTCTCACGGTATCGCACAGCTTTTGGTTGTAGTAATTACATATTAAGCGAGTCCCCCATGGCTCCAAAAAACATGGGAGGGTGGGAAGAGTGTGTGCTCTTGAAGTATTATATTCCTCTGAGAAGTACTCCATTTTTCATGTTTTATTTCTTCCTTATCCCCCCTTCCCTTCCCTTCCCTTCCCTTCAAAGGGCTAAAGCATTCCTCGAGTATCCAGGTTTCTATGTCTAATTAAGGATTCAAGAGGTGCCGGCGCTTGCAACTGTGTGTTTTCGTAAACAATCAATATTTCCCAGCTAGAAATAGATACTCGAGAGCCAAATGCGATGGGACTCCAAAATCAAAACAGTAATCAACCAGCTGAAATATGTTTCCGTGGTGCAAGACGCTAAACGTATGCAAAGCCACATGTCTCGGCAATATCAGGAATCATTACTGAGGCCTTCGTGGTTGTAATAAAAGCATCGCTGCTGACATTTTAAGCAAGCATCTGTTTAAATTGTGCCTGATGTTGCCCTAAAAATGTATGTGTTGGCAAAAAAAATACTGATGCAATAACAAGAATATTAAGTCTGAGGGATTTTTTTTATGTGAAATTGACGCTGAATTCAAGCTGGCTCTAATTATTGTCCAATAGTTGTACAGGCAAAAATGAGCATGTTCGTATAGCTTGAAAAAAAAAAAAGTGCAGAGTTTTCTCTCCAGAGACTGCAGTTCACAACTTAACATTTACAGGCATTACCATAAATGTTTGAGATGAGAGAACAGTCATTTAACTCATGAGGCAAGTTTAAAGGAAATGTCAAGCAGCCTATGTCTGTGTTTTTTATTTTTTTTTTTTTTTTTTTTTTAAATTAGGGGTTCAGGGAGCTCAGCTACAGAAGCGTTGTTGCTTTTGTTTGAGTTTCCCCCCCTCTAATTATTCCCAGGAAACCATTTTTTGCCAAAGGCTTAGAACCATGAAACAGCATGACATGGTCCCAAATACCTGCCACCGCTCCAAGTCCAAAACGTGAGGTAAAGCTCCCTTTTGTTGTCGGCGTGTTGTGGCGCACAAATGTTTTCGCAGTTGAGACACAGGGTTGGAGTCAAGGTACTGAGGGTATGATTAACCCATTAATTGGGGGCTTGAGTCTGGGACTTAGACAGTTTAGTTGGAAAAAAAAAAACAAAGATGACAACACATTGCTTAGACTTCCACTTGGGACTTGGATTGGAGGATTTAGGGTCTTGATTCTTGTAAACCTATGTAATCGTTATTGTTTTAAGTAGATGATTGCAGTTGTCTCGCCTGCAAGTTGAAGGTTCTCCAATATTTCTGATAATTCAGAAAGTTTAGCTGGATCACAACAGTCCACACACAGATCAGGTTCTACAGTTAACGTCAGCGCTGCCTCATTTACTGAGGATGGAGTAATGACGCCAGGTGTAAGGGTAATGAATGGCTCAACAAAGCTGTGACCCCTTGTAAGTTTGGCGACCGTACAAGAAAGATAAACGTAGGATTATTCTCATTCTCCTCCATCGACGGTGAGAAACCCGCTGTTCTAGCTTGGCGAAGCGTCTTTTTCATTTTTCCAGCTTAGACGGGACTCCTTTGGATGTGTGGAGTGCAGTCCTTCTCTCCAATTTCCTAGTGTGCTGCTTTTAAAGTACGCAGAATTAAACCAGGGAGCCAACCTCCTGTGAATAATTACCTTCTTTTTCAAGGAGGCCGCATTGTCTAACGCCACACTCGATGAGGAAGAAACACTATGAACAGGAGCATCAATTTGTGAAGGGACAGCGATTAAATTGCTGCCCTCTGCTGTGTTTTCCTGTGATAGTTAAGGAAATTAAAAATGGAACAGATTCTTTAAAAGTTGTTCCAGCGTCGGCTGATAAAGATCTACGGTAATGAAATTTTCTCTCGGGGGCGGAGTACTCTGTTAGATTAAACTCAAAGGTTATTAAAATTGGTCAGGCAGGACGGGGTTATGAAGAAATATTATTGGCTCATGCTCAATCCCGTATGTCACCTGTGTGAACGGAGTCTCGCAGGACGCCGGATCTGCTTTGGTTTTTGTTCTGGAGTTATTTTCTGACTGTCTTCCCTTGGTGTTTGAGAGTGGAACTGCAACAATTGCGGTAAACACTGAAACACTTTATTTTAAGGAACTTTATCACTAGCTGAGACACATTATAGATTAATTACTCACACATTGATATTTGAAAGCCTTTATTCTTTTAATTGTGACAAGTTTCTACTTTAAGTTCATGAAAATAAGTAATATTGCATCAGAAAAAAACATTTTGCAATACAAAAATGTAGGTTTAATGCAAAGTATGTTGTTGTCAAAAGTTACTTTTAATATGACAAATGCATTTTCTAATTTATTGAGTATTGCTGTTGGTCAACATAACTTAAGCTACTTGGTCTGTGAGCCACAACCTACCAATGTTTCAAAGTAGAGCAGTACAAAATTGCAATTAAGCATAATTTACACCAAACTGAAAAAAGTAACTGATTAGTGGTAAATATGATCTGCTGCTGGGGTGTAAAAAGTTTCATGGCATGTCAGCCACGTTCAACTTTTGCTGAGGATGCGTCGGCCCATAAAAGGCGTTGCGATAACTGCGCGGTGATATTGTTATTCTTTTTGTTTTTATCAGGATTTTCTTGTTACTTTTGGATGCGCTTTATCCTCAATATGTCAGACTGCTCGGCAAATCCGTACCCCAAAAATATCTCTCTCTGAAACACTGTCAGGGTAGATGGCGCACGAGTTAAACAAATTTACTTTATTTTGACACCTTAAATCAAGCCCTAGTTATGTTCTAGGGGAGCGTCTGCGGCGGTGGCTTTAGCTGTATGAAGGAAAACAAATCACGCTGGCAATACCTGCCAAAAGAAGACATTTAGAGCAAGACGACGCGTTTTATTTCTGTCTGCAGCACCGAGACCCACAGCTTTGAGAATACTAATCCCTCAGATATGAGTGCAAGCTTGTATCTAACGGATTAAAATGTGACCTGGAAGGGCATTATTTGTATTGCGGTAACAAACTACAGAATGCAAAGCTTTCACGGCTTTCCTCGCAGGGAAGAGAAACGGCTGCTTTTAGTTAATAAGTGTCAAAGGTTGGTTTTAATGCAAGAACGAAAAAAAAAAGCGTGTCGGTACGGACAAGATGACTTGTTGCAGATAATTGACCTGAAGTGTTTAGATTTGGGAAAAATTTGTGGCTTTTTCATTTGAATTATTGAGGCTTTATGGGAATAAACACGAAGTTAAGCTGCCAAAATGGTGTCCCCCAAGAATATGAATGCAGAAGACGGCAAATCAAGCCATATCCTTTAACGTTGCAGAAAAAAAGAGGCAAAACTGGCATTAAGTTTTCCAGGAGCTGTGAATTATTTAGCTCCAGCATTCAACACAGCTTGGAGCAACATGTTTTAACTGAAAATACATGTAGGCCAGCAGCTCAGTAAGGGAACGTGACAACTGGTTTATGTTACCACGTCTTTAGGCATGAGGCTATTTGGGGATTCTGATTGTACGGTACTCTGGTGGAAAAACAGCTTTGGGTCACAGCCTGATGCTAATACAACTGAAATATATATATATATTAAAAAAAATGAATGTATACTGCAGTTAAAAAAATCATCTATTGACATTGATTCTTATTCTGTTTTAGAACCATACAGAAAAAGATGCATTTGAGGTGAGTGAAAAGAAATGGAAAAGTGAAAGAATATTTGTTCTGGGTTGAAATCAACTGTTTCACGTACCGCAGGCTAATTCCAGATGCATTTCAGTGGTGATTAAGATCCTTAAAAATCCTAATCTAACCCAAAGAGTTGACATTTAATTTAAAGGTGGTTGTCAAAAATAAAGAATAAACACATTTAGTTTATTAATACTTCAAAGTGACCAAAATCTTGTGGAAAATTCTCTCTTCTAAGATATTTCGAGGAATATGTTAGCTTAGCTTGTCGATGCTAACCCTCGTAGCTAAACGTGAAGATTTGAAGCGCATTGAACGTTTTTGCCGCAGACCACAGTGAATTTCACACCTTATACATGCAGCAAACATACATACCTTAAACACTTGATGTTATAAATTCTCTCTGTCATGTTTAGACCTGTTAAATGTTTCCAATCTAGCTTGAAGATGGAAGATAGCACAATAGCAGCACATGAGTTAACTGAAGCTTAATAAAAAATTATTTTCTTTACTAACAGATAAACCAATAAGATTAAAAGAGAACCATGTGTGGTATATTTCATTTCCATAATTAGTCTTAATGGCGACAGGTAAGTGGTACCAAAAGGTCCCCTTAGAGAGGTTAGGTCTTTTCATTTAGTTGTCGCCACTGCTTTCACATCTATTTCTAAATAGTTACTTAGGGTTAAATCCACAACAACAACAAAACTGCTTTATCTACCAGGAAATACTCTGAAAGATATTAAATGTTCTGTTATTCAAGCACTTATGCAGCACTGCATGTGAAATAAAAGTATCTCTTCAGTGAAGGTCACTAAAGAAGCTAAAAAGCATTTCTAAAACACTGCAGTTAGGCGACAGCGACTGCTCCTGTATCCATGAAGGTAAAACAAAATGAAAAATTGCATTAATGAAGCTACTTTCTCAGGGCCAGCACTCATGTCAGGTCCTTTGGTGTCAGCACACTATTCTGAAGTGTTTATGTGTAAACAAGAGTCATCGTAAATGTAGCTGGGAGAAACAAGGTAAGGAAAATAAAGACTCGAGTTCAGTGCAGGACCCCCTTCTTTTGTGACAGCAGCTAATGCACTTTTTTCTTTTTTTAGGCAGTTCGTTTTAAAAAACTAAAAAAATACAACAATTGCCGGTTTACAAAAGGTACAAAGTCAATTAAAACCCGAGAGCGTCTTTTGTTTCGAGCAAAAAAATCCTCCCGAGTGTTTTATCTTCAAAGAAATATCCAATTAAGCAACCGTTCTAACTTTGCTTTTCCAGTTATGCAGGAGTTTCAGCGGGTCACAGAACATAAAATGGTTGGAGAAACATGCTCTCCCTCAAAAGTTTCTGAAAGAAATCTCTCAGTTTTGAAGCACTTATTAAATCCAGTATTCAGCCAGTGCAAATAGGCATTTGTGTTCTCTAACAAACTTGCTTTTTTTTTTTTTTCACCTGAAACTGATGTATATTTGTACCCTCTTCGTGAGTGTTTCAAATTGCTACACCAGTAAGTGGTTAACTCACAGCGGTTTCAGATGAACCATATATCATATCAGTTTGCTTATTACTTCTAAGTGAAATTGCAAATGCACTCTGTCGAGATTTCTTCCACCTTCCAGCTGGGAATCAAATTTCTAAATTGTTTGGAGAAATGAATCAAAAAGATAATTGACTAATCCTTAATGAAAATTAGATTGCGGCTGTTGCGATAAACCTCCTCCTTCCAAACGTACGATCCCACAAATGAAAAAAAAAATAAAAATGGTAATAACGTCCCTCTGCAGAAATCAAAACATGACCATTTGGCCAGCAGACAAGTGAAGGCACAGTGGCTCTCAGCAGAGCCAATTACCACTAGAGAATAACCACATGAAGTGCCCCATCAGGGATAATGTTATAAAATTGGGGAACAACGCTGGAAAGATGAAGGAAATGCATCCTGGTAGTATTAGGAATGGGTTGGTGTTGTCACAAATTGTTGGATGTCCAAGTATCCATGACTACCGCCATCTACAAAGCTCTAAAGTTGGTCATAATAAGTAGGTAAAAGACAAACAAATGTTTAAAAAAACAGGAGAAGGAAAATATGCTAATTTCACACCTACCCAGTGTTCTACTGAACATACGATTCCTGCAGTTTTACAGACTGAACCGATTTCATCGCCCACCGTGGTCAGTCTGTTCATCATGCCCTCAGTGGCTGGTGTGCTGCATGTTTTAGATGTTTCCATGCTTGGAAATTCTCTGCTTGGAGGTTTCTAAGAATTTCATGAGCCAATTTTCATTCCTTACCTCCTTGATCTTACTTGGGGAAACACAAGGTGCCTGTTGCCGAGAGGCAAAGGTACACAGTGGACAAGTCAGACAAGGGCCAACACATTTCCAAGAAACAAGAAATGAAGTGTAACATTATATTGGAGCACCGACAGATTTATTTTTTGTTTCTTACATAAAGATTGGAATGGATTTATCTAAACACCATACACAATCAAACACAACCACTCAACTGACTCAAGTACATTTTAAATAACTTTGTTATAATTGTTAGGTATTTGTGGTGACCCTAGACTTTGCTAACCAAGTAGTGAGTCAAAATGCCTGTATAAAAACTACGAGCTCATAAAGGTATTGCAAGAGGTTAGTGATATATTTTTTTATACCCAATCAAATGTCCTGATTGTGCTTCTGTATAAGCATAAACGTGTTCTTGAAAGGATTTTACTGTAATTTCCAAACATTTTGACCTGAACTACTGAAAACCGCAGTTGAGCTTCTGCACATTTTGGTGTTAAATCCTTGACAAAATAAAAATGTGGCGGTGTCGTCGTAAGAGCCATCTGAGCGTACGTTCTACTCAGCAGTAAGATCATTAACTTGACCCGATGGTCCACAGAGCATAAAATGAGTCTCTGCTGGTGTTGGGCCCCTTCACCAACTGTGCTGTCACTTGGCTCCGAAGCAAATTAAGACGATTCTTCTTTACCTCATTAAAACCCATTAATTCACTTTAAGCCCAGCTGATGCAAATTTTCCCATCAAGGAAAGATACAATTTCATGATGAAGGCAGAGTGGTTACCTAGTGGTCAAATACACAATTAGGCAGCATGGTTGGTTAGCTCGAAGCTAATGCATTGTAATAAGCCCCATTTAAAACAGAACATCCTTTGGGGCAGGCATTGCTTTGCTCACCTTTAATGCTTTCTTAGCTGTGTCACATTTAGTTAGAATACATTGGCTTCCCAATTTATTTGAGATGTTTTGAGATTATACACTCTGAATGCTCCCAATATGGAGTGTTTAGCGAATGTCTTAGCGTTCCCATTGGGCTTTTCTCTGCAGAACCTGGCAGGGTGCATGTCTTCTGAATTCCTCCCATTTCAAGGCGATGCCACAGTGAGCTCTGCGCGCCATAACACTATAAACAGTGATACAGTCGGGGAGGTTGAGTCATCAAAAAATTGGTCGAATTTCAGCAGCCACAGAGAAAGAGCAGCAACACATTGTTAAGGAGATTAGAGGAACAGTCAGAGGGGAGAATCGCCTTTACTTTAATCCCATATGGGTTTAAATGGAGACGAGCAGACGCTGTTTGAACGTCTGTGAAACCGGGGCAACTGTCAGTTTGGGTGGAAAGAAAAAAAAAAAAAAAAGAAGAGAAAGATGGAGTGTAGGCAACAACCAGAGGTTCTAGAAACTGAAAGGTATAGCAAATGTTGTTTGGGAGATGTATGAGGAATGCAGCCGAGTGCGTGACTAAACTTAAAATCGGTTTGGCAGTAAAACACAAGATCTTTCACACTTTTTTTTTTCCCTTTTCTTCAAGCCAAACAAAAGTGCTTTCCTTTGAAATTGCATTACACAATCAAAATATGGGAGTGAATTAAGGTTGTACAAACCTACGATATAACACATTTTCATCATTTAGTGAGAGTGACCTGACACGGGAGAATTTAAAACCATGCTTTGCTAGAGTAATGAGGTGGCGCGGCCATTTCCCAGTGTTCACACACTTGATGTTTTCTCCCTCTGTAAAAGAGTGTATCGTGCTTAATACAATCCGTCTGTACATTAAATCTCCAGAGGGAGAGTTATAATTAAATGGATGCAGAAAAGTAGTTAGTTTCTAAGTGTCGTGCAAATAAATGCTAGCTTGGCCGTGAAAGGCTAATTTAAAAAGGTGCATTAATAGAGAGGAGGGGAATAGCATTTGAAATTCGGGGGGACATGCTGTACAAAAGGAGCAATACTGGCAATGAACACCGCAAATAGCTGCACTATTTAACTTCTAGAAGCCTCTTTGTTTTGCCTCATTTACAATTAAAGTCAGGTAGCATATCGCGACTCGGATGGAACAAACTCATCAGTAATACGATACTGTACCCGGGGTAAAGCGACGTCAGTGTCTTAGCACTGGGCTATTCAGTTGCTAAAATCAGAATATCTTTTAAAAATATATATATACCATTTCACTAATTCACTGCCGAATGTTTGACATGACAACTGTTAAGATATTTCTTATTTCTTTGCTTTCCTGTGAACACATTACTAAAGGCAAGTTAACGTTTGCCTTTGGCCAGTTGTATCTTATGCAACACGCATTTGAGTGCATGCAACATAATTTTTAAATAGACAAATTGCAGTGACTGACAACTGTATGGATGAAAATCTCTTGTTGTTGGAGGAGAATGAACGGATTGCTCTGCGGTGATGGGCAAAAGTAACAAAGATGTCCTCTTGCTCCAACAATCAAACCGAATGACTGGTCTCTTGACACCGTCCTGAGGGTCGTTTCGGCTTTTCTGAGATTTCCAGAACCTCTGGATTCCTTTTGCGCAAAAAAAAAGAAAAAAGGAAATATAATATAAATACACACTGCTGAGACCTGGGCATAAAACCAAAAAAAAAAGGAATATCAAACATCATGGGGTAGAGCAGATGGGTCCAGTTACAAGATTTACCAGAAACTTATAGGCACACAGTTCGCAGATGCAGTTCCAAAGATGGTAAAATTTTTACTGCCCATTAAGTTTATTTTTAGGGAGGGGAGGGGAGAAATTGTTGTAGTCAGAACTATATATTGTTTAATTTAAAACTGCAATCCCAAAATTATGCTGGGAAGTAAAATGTACTTTAAAGTTAATATCACAGATGTCATTTGGCTGACTCGTGCAATTTCTAGTGATACAGTGCTTCCATATTTGCCTGCTTTTATCATCCTACCTGGTAAATTTAAAAAAATGGTCTGTCATTTATTGATTGTTCAGACCATGGGAAGCCTTAGTTTTATCTAGATCAAGTGGTATTTCTGTTTGGTACACAGACATTTTGAAAAATGTAGTTATTCTTTTCATACTTTATGTCAAGTACAATGTAGCAAACTCAACTGCATCCATCTGCTGTAAAGTGTAATGGTGTGCTATTGAAAAGCTAACCCCCTACTAATTAATTTTAAAGAAAAATGTACATCTTGTAATAAATTTAAGAGTCCACACTCTTTCACAATAATCATTTGTTGCAAATCAAATCTGTTTTTAAGGAATTATTAATCAGTTACTGTATCAGTCAGTTCACACCCGTCTCAATTGAAGTGTTCCCTAATGCCAAAAGATAAAAAGTTAAGAAAAACCCTTTGCATTGCCACAAAAAAATGACAAATCTGGGTATTTTACATTTTAAGCGAGAGATTGTCAGATTCAAGATTGATTGGGGGGGGGGGGGAGAGAAAAATACCCTTTTATTTATTGCAAAGTGATATAAAATTAATATCACTTTCTACTTGTCCAAAGCAGAAGAGTTGCAAGTGGGTCTCAAAGGACTTAATTAGTTTTGGACATTGTACATACGATAACAGCAGCAAAATAAATGCACAACACTTTAACAAATTGGTGTGAAAATATGACAATTTGAAAATGTTTGTTTACTAACTCAGTAGCAGGTTGCTCATATTTTATACTTTATGTCAAACAAGAGGCTGATATGCCTAACTTTCCTTTTATTTTAAAGCTATAGGCATTTGTTTAAACTCAGCTTGAGTCATACTGGGTTCATACTTGGGTGAAAGAGGGGTGGAAATAATAGCTGCTTTCATAAACCTATTCAGACTACATGGACGCCAAGGGCTTTTACAGTTCTAACAGCTAAGATGCATGGAGGTATAAAATTATGACACCTTGGTGGGATGAACATCCCAGCACCTCTCGGCATTTAGTTATGGATAGTTTTTGTTCTGCAGTTTAAACAAGGCCTGTACATCAGATCAATAAATCTGCATTTAAAGGTCTCTTCCAGTAGGGCTTATGCATCAAATAAATAATTCAGTAGACCGGGATACCTCTCGCAGCTCTTATATTTTATCTGACCATCGTAATGCGCTGACTGGACGACTCTGTAAACCAGTATGTTTATTGGAAGAGGTCACAAGCAAAATTTCCTATATTGTTTATTCAAGAGGTTTTGCTTCCTCGGGTGTTTGGAAGGAGACAAACAGATTTTTTTTATTTATTTTTTTTATGGCAATTCAGTGGTTGTTCTCTTCTGCTTTGTCTGTTTTGGAGCCTGGACTGAAAGGTTCTCTCACCACCAACCTCCACATGACAAACGGCAACGACTTCTTTTGTTTGACGAGCAAGAGGCAGCCGAGATCTAACTTTGTGAAGGTGCTGACAAGAAAGGCAATTATTAAAGAGAAGCAAAGGCTTCCTGGAAGTGGCCATTGGCTGAAAGCGAGCATTTGATGGCAGCTAACAAACTCAAGTGAAGCGTTTGCTCTGGAACTGTCCGGCGATAGTAAAAGCCAGTCCTCTGCCAGCTACAGTGAGCTTTACAGGCCCTAGTAAGGGTCTGTCTTTCTCACTGCACTATTCCCAGAAAACCTGCTGAAGACGCAGGGAGTTTGGAACCTTCAATTATTTCCAAACTGAGCACACACACTCCTGGCGAAATCTGCTAAAACTAAGCAAAAGGCATTACATGATTTGACAGGCAAGCGGCTCACTTCCCCCGTGTTGCACATGCGAGCGCGTCTACCGCAAATGCAGCATAAGCAAAGCTAAGCGGCTGCTCTGCCTCGTCACGCCTTTTCAGTGCTTCTCCTACTCAGGCATCAAACACCATAAAACATTTTCGCTTCTTCCCATCCTGGCACAGGCCTGTCTGTCTCATCCTTCAAAGCCAATCCTCAAAGACGGATTATGTTTCAGTTTCTCCTTCAAAAACGGGAGGGGGAAAAAAAGAAAAAAAAAAAAAAGGTGGAAGAGTGGGAGTGCTTTGGCATAGAGAAAAGATGAGGACGATGTGGCAGTTTACAGTACTTTGCAAAAGTATTCATACCCCTTGAGCCTGTCTATGGTTTGTCGTGCGAAACAAAACAAATCTGTTTATGCTATAGACCAACGTGTGGTAGAATATAACTGACGTGGAGGAAAAGCAATACTTTTAACACTCAGCATGTCATAGGACCAATGGCATCCATTAGGTCTTGGCACTTTGACTGACTCAACATCCAGCTGACACAGTCTTGTAATTTATTAGCTTTATAATCTAGTATGTCTCAAAGAATCTTGACTTTGTCATCACTCTACACAAGACATCATTCCTGTTGTGTTTTGTGACTTATATGGAGGTTTGATACTCCTTGTTTTACATGGCTAAAGTGGTAAAGATTAGTGTTTTAGGTCTCTTTTGGTCTGTACCTATCAATGAAAACATTTCTGGAAATGGTCCTGGTGGAAGTGTTTTTGAAGTAGACTAACCATTTTAGAAAAAATTATTGTTGTCAACTGGATCTGATAGAGGTGAAGATATTTTTCCAAGATCGGATAAAAATGTCTGCCTCGATGTGCAAAGCTGGTAGAGACGTACCCCAAAAGAGAAATGGAGTTCCACAAAGTAACAAACTCAAGAGGAACTGAACACAAATACATGCCACACTGCTCAACATGCGTTGTTTTCTTCCCGTCCCCATAATCGTGCACCACTTTGTGTTGGCGTATCGCATAAGATCCCCATTAAAATGCATCCGAGTTTTTGGTTGCAACACGACAAAACATGAAACGGCTCAAAATGTGGGTTTCCAAGTCACTGTCTCTGTTTTGAAAAGTTGCTCTTTGCAACTTCTATCCATTTCGAATTCTTCCAAAACTGTTTTTATTCATTTCTGCCCTCCTACACCGCCGTCCTACCCTCTTCTTTGCCTTTCCCTCTGACTCAACCAAACCCCGCTCGGCATCCTTGACAGTAGAGAGATCACAGGAGTTGAGAGTAATGAGACACTGACTTGCTTGTTTCCACTGTATCCTCTCCTTCTTTTTTCTCTCTATCCATACTTTGCTGCCTCCCCTCCCAACACGCAGTCAGTCATTGTCTGCATCTCTGCAACCTGCCACGAAGCAGGGTGTAATTCATTACCGACTGATGCCAGGAGTGCTGAGACAAAAAAGGTGATGAAATCAAAACACTGTCGGTTGAAGCCCATCCTCTTCCTTTGCTTTACCGCTATTCTCTAACTCTCTCTCTCTCACCCTCAAACACTATTCGCTTTGAAGTCTAAACCTGACTCAGCAGCCGCGTTCCCCCTTCAGCCCCACATGACCGAGGCGAGCATCAATGTCAGGCAACCTTGGCAAAGACTTGCGGTGATAGAGCCTGACACGGGCATGCAAATAAATTAGACGCATGCAAAGGCGCATCAGCAGTGACCGCAAATCACATATTCGGGAGCAGGAGGCGACAGCGCCACACTCAGATGCACTCGAATAAAAACACATGGTCGAGGGGTGGGGGTGGGGGGGCAAGGAGGGTGGTTTGGG
>NW_006800022.1:1564071-1611803 GCF_000485575.1 Poecilia formosa | reverse complement strand
TGGAGGAACGCGGCGCGGAGCGGGGAGGTAATTCTGCTACGCCGAATGACAACGACATGGCAACAGGGCTGCGTCACCGGCTGATAGCAGGAAGACAGAGAGAAGCGGGGAGTGAGGGGGCGGGAAGAGGGAGGAATGAACAGAGCGAGACGGCGCGCGTTGGCAGGAGGTGTAAAACGATTGGAGGTAAAGAAGATTGAGGTAGGGCCGGGGCCATAAGTTATGCATTCACACCTGCTGTTTTCTTCTTCTGTATTTATGAGACTCTGTCCACTCTGAAAGTCAATGATCAAAGAGAATCAGAGGCTGTCAGTGAACAATGGCCGAGGTGGGGGCACAGATACCCGCGCCTCATCCTCCCCACCCCCCACGTCCTGCTCCACGCCAATCCACAAGTCCTGCAACACAACACATGCAAACGTGTTGTGTTGCAGGACTGGAATTCCCGTTTTTGTTGCGTTCCTCCTACCGCCCAAACAGATAACACTTAGTCTTCAACTCATAACTGTAATGCTGTGCACTTTTTTCTCCTTTTCAAATGTCAGTACCCATTTTGTTTACCGAATGATTAGCTTGGTGACCCAGTAAAGTAACTGCCATTTGGCACACTTTTTGACAGCTCAGTGGGTGGCAGTGGTGCTCCAAGAAAGATGAAAGCAAACAATGTGCCTGCAAAAGAAAGGGGAGGAACATATTTAATGTTGGCATGAATGTAAATAACACACACCTTAAAAACGATATAATATTTCACTTTTAAAGGTGACTCTTTAGTGAAGGAAAACGAGAGGCGATATGCATTTTAATGAAAGCCGTCTCTTTAGGGATCTCATTGTTGAAATGAAAAGTTTCCTTTGCTTGAATGAAAATGGCAAAAAAATCAAATTTAATCATATTTTAGTGAGGCTAGAAAAAGTATTATACAGTCTACTAGCCTGAGAATCTAACATTATTATACAACATAATCTGTTTACATAATTAAGTTTTTTGTTTGTTGTAAAATCTAATTTAACATCTACAAAAAATAGCTGGTTAAAGACCATTGAAATGGCTAATATGATTAACGGATATGCTTGATTGGGCAGCAAAATGACTTGACCTGAACTCAATAGAACACTTTAATCACATTTTTTTACTTAAAGAATAGTTTTGATTTTAGTGTGCCTTCTCTATTTGGTTATAAAGAATAAATAAATTTGAGGTAGGCTTTCACAAGTCAACAGATTTTTAAAAAATGACTAAAATATCTGGAAATAATTAAATATAGATCCCTGATTCCTGATATATCGGTATCAACATTGGCATAGGGCGATGTCACTCATTGGACAACGGATGTTTGGTGCCGTTTTTTTGTAGTTTGTGTTTCAAACGTGAGAGGGGAGAGGATTGGCCATGTGGTATTTGCTCGGTCATGCGACAGTGGGACGTTGTTGTAGCATAGGATTATGGGAGTGTTGAAGTGTTTAATTTGAGAACAAAAAGCTCAAATTATACTCAGTGTAGTAATACAATATAAAACAGAAGTCCCACAAAGACTAAAAAAAAAGTGTATACTTCAGTTTTTAGTTTTCGTTTTCATTCAGTCAGTTTTAGATGAGCTCTCTCATCTAAAACCTTTTCTAGTTTTTTATTCATTTAAGCTACAGGAACTTTAGTTTGCCTTTAAAATATGAATAATCATCATAATTTAAATACCAACTTTTTCAAAATGTTCTCAAACTTGCTGTGATTTGAGGCACGGCATGAAATATGAACCCATCTGTAGTTTGTACAACAGTCAACAGAATAAAGCCCATTGATAAATGGGAACTGATTAATGCATTTAAATGAAATAAAGTGCCAAAGGAGTTAAAGATCAAGAAATAAACGACCTGCCTTGAAGCGTCTGTTTCATTCGACAAGCTTTTAATTTGACAGCCTGGTTTTCCTTCAGCGCCTACGTTTCCACTCACCAAATGCTAACCGTTGCTCGATTGCCACAGGGTGGAACAGTGGAGCTGAGGTTGAGACCCGACAGTGAAAACAAAAAGCCTGATTTGAACCTGCACGTCAGCTGCAGCTTCTCTGTGTGCAGCTTGCATGTCTTCGGTAGTTGCGTGGGTTTTCCTCATCTGCTCTGGTCTCCTCCCACATGCATGTTGGCTTAACTTGAAATTCTGGCCACAAGTGATCAAACATGGTCTTTCTCTCTCTCTCTCTGATGGTTTTTTTAATGGACTTGCAATCAGTAATATTTGCATGTTCTATTTTTTTTATAAGTTTATTTAAAATTACACAATCTTTTAAAAGTCTAACATTTCGAAAAGTTTATATTGCATATAGGTAGTAACAAATAATTTGTGTGGATTGCATGTTTCTTCCTGCACAGACTGATGATAAACTATAAATAAAGCATTTTTTTTTTCAGGAACAGGAGTTGGAAATACTAATTAAAACACAATCTGTTTTGAAGCTAATGTATTGATTTTACCACACTAGTATCAATCTGAAACTGATATATCAACATATAGATACCATATTTGTATCTATGTGTTGACATTGTGGGTCAATCTGGCCACCTCTATTGGTACAGTTATTCCAAAACCAAATCAAAACTTATTTGGTGATGGACAAAACAAAGTCGCTTCAGTAGATATGGTCACGTATCCAAAGTCGACCTGTGCGTATTTACCTTTCATGGAAGGTCATTCCAACATCACAGATGATCTGAGAGAGAGACTTTTCTTAATCAAAACTTTTTACAAGCAAAAGAACCGCTGCACTTGCCAAGCTATTACATGGAAAGATAATTAAATTTGATAACAGAAACAATTAATTCAGCCTTTTTTGCATTAGTCCGGAAAGTCAGGGACTTCATTAACTTCCAGTAATTTAATTCATGAATTTAAACATCTGGCGGTGGCACACCAAGTAGTCCGCAGCTATTTAGTGCTTGGTGCTGCTGGATGAAAGTCTGAGCTTTGTCTCCTGAACAAAGACATAAAGGTGCCATCTGCCTGTTTTAAACGGTTGGGGAAGATTTGGACATACAAAACATATGATAATTAGAGGTTGGATTTTCATTTCAAGTGTGAAAAGATGTTGGCATGTGGGGAAAAGTCAAAGTTACGTCGCTAGATTTGACATAAACCTGGTTGCTTGTGGGATTTTCTAGTTTCTTTTCCCTGAGACGGAGCGGTTGAGTTTTTAACGCAAGAAGTGTCCGTTTAGTTTGCTGATCCACTCTGAGTTCAATACTTATTCCTAACAAAACTGACCGCATTTTCATGTTTTTCTTGCTCAGCCTTCAGGCCTTGATCGGGCTCGCCGAGGATACCCTTGAGTTAGGCAATCCAGGAAACGAGGTCGATTTACACAAAACACAACAGCCAGACAAACCTTGTCTACTAGAACCTCTATGTGCAGGCGCAGCTGAAAAGCACAGACACTACTACTGTTAATATGTATCAGCTCCACCAACCCTTTTTACATCCATCTAGTTAAAACCCGCCAAAATAAGAGTTACCTGTTTTACTAAATATACTTGTTTGCTTCTTATGAACCAAATATAATGTTCTGTCTGTGCCGAATCTTGCATATCTTCACTAGTGCGCACCAACAGTGCCAGGCTGTGCTGTAAGTGCTGATACTTCCCTGTTGAAGAAATTATCAAGAGAGTCATAGCGCTGGACTGGACCAATCTCCTCTGCTGTGGTCCCAGTGGCCACCATTTCAATAAGCAGTGAAATATCAGGGTCGACGCAAATTTACCTAGTGTGACATACTGCATTAGCAGATTGAATTATCTTCTTTTTTTTTTTTTGGTTTTATTTCCATTTATCTGTCAAACTCTGCAGCTCTCTTTGACTCTGGCAGCTGAAACAAATTTCTACTTTGTTCCACTTTTGTTCGTGAATCTGGCAGCACAGATGGGCCTAGCTGGAGTCGCAGTCAGGAGGGTATTGTGGATTTGAATTTTTTTTGTCTGTTTTTGTTTTCTAAAATAGATGCATTCAATCAACAGGTTTCATGCGAGTGCAGCTTTGCCTGTTCATTACCTCGGTGCTCGTATCAGAATCAACAGACGCCGATTGGTTTTAGTGCAAGGAAGGGACGAGAAGTGTGTGGATGTAGCACGGGGGAAGTGTGGAAAGCAGTTGGGATTGTCAGTCCACCAACAGAGCAGCAAGCATGAAACATCGGTTGAGTCAGGCTATCCAAAGTCACATTCAGTGTCACGCTGAGAGGAAGTCTTACCGCTTATTTCTTCTGCCAAAACGCAACACAGAGCAGCGAACAAGCCGTAACTGCGGAGGCTTTTTTTATTTATTTTTCCCTTCCCTGTCTCTCCCCCTCATGAAAAGTAAGCAGCTGTTTTGAAGACAACACTGAGTTACATTATTGTTCTTTGCCTGCATCTTCAAAAAAATGTCATTTTCTGTTTTTGTCACAGTGTGTGAGATGGCAAGCAGCAGCCCACCTGTTTCATCTCAAAAAGATGACAAGATTGCTGGGCTAGACACCTAGCAAATTATTCAAAGTCTCCGAATCAGAGGAGGGAGGGGAAGGGAAGGAGAGAGAGCCAAAAGCCTGGGCTGTCGTTCTAACTCTTGTCATCTGTGCACACACAGGAGACTCACTGAACTGAAAAGACAAACATACTTGGTTTGTCGCGCTCGGAGCCTTAACGTCGAGCCTGGATCCCCTAAGGTGCGACGTGTCACATGGAGCTTATTCTCATAAAGTGGAAATCCAGCAAACCAGATCTGTAAAACCCTCCGTTCGCCTGGTGCAATGAAAGAGCGGGTGTTGCTCGCGGAGACCTCGGAGCAGAGAAACCGCCGGAGTGGCACTTGGTGCGGCGCTCGCAGGAGAGTCACGGGCAGCTATCGCACAAGTTTACCCTGAGGGCAAAATGAAAGTACACCTGCTTTCAATTCTGTTTATATATCAAGACATAGTAGAAATATTGCAACCTGGTAAAAACCAGCTCCTTCTTCTACACTTTGCCTTTGACTATCGACAAGCGATTGCTTGTTGGATGTGTTGGACTCTGTTGAAGTCTTGCTTTACCCAACCGATAATATTTGATCGTGACATATGTAATGCACCACTTTCCTGTCTGAGGTGAGCCAATCCCACCTGCTAACCAGACAGGCCATGTTGGTAGCAGGTGGGCCAGTTTTCTGCTCACGCTGCTCGGCTCCTGCTCCGATCAATGGCATCAGTTGCTTCAGTGACCAGATCCTCTCCTCAGACTGAGAGGCTTATCGTCGCAAACTGGACTCTCATCAATGTCGGAGTCCCTGTGTGCAGCAGGAACCCCGTCTTTAACCAGCTTTAACCTCAGCTTGAAGCGAAGCTACAATCTACACACACACACACACACAGGTTTTATTTTTGCCTCAAAGGAGCTCAGCGTACCCCTTCCAATTGCACGACAAACATTTTCTACTTTATCTGTTTTTTTTTCTTCTTTTTTAAATTATGTAAAACAAAATTGTGTTGGATCACTTAAGGGAACATATCTAGTCTGTATTAACATAATGCAAAGGATGAGGATGCCACTGCGAGGTCTGGGAGCTAGGATAAAGCTTAAAGCTGTCGGAAACCACAATTTCCTCGTGATTTTTGGTGCTTAACACATGCAACAATGGATGACTGAATTATTTTTATTATTATTTTTTTTTTTCCTTTTTCCTACTTAGTATTTGCCTGTTGGTCGTTTTCAGCAGAATAATCAGCTGTCTTGTGAGCTCCAATGGAGTAGAAAGAGCTGGTATTAAGAGATCATTATACTGGAAATCTTTTCCATCTGGAGTTTAAATTCATGGCTACATTTCTCTTTAAAAGGAGAAAAAAGAAACTTATAAAGTTTTCGAATTAACCAGCCTTGCCAAATTAAATCCTACATCCCAGCATTTACTGCCTTAAAAATGCATTCACACCTGCGATGGCTCTTATTTTCACTGGAAAGTCGCACATCCATCGCTGCCACCGACTTGGTTTTCCAGATTTTCTTTGCCATGAGGGCGACTGAACGCGTGCGGATAGAGCACGAGTTGGAATAAATCAAGCTTGCGCAGGTCAAAATTCAAAGAGAGGCCACACTCCCCACAACATTCTCGTGTCGTGACAGCATCCTGTGACCCTTTCTGCCCAGAGTGAAGTAAAGACAAAACCAGAGTCTGTATGCATACGATATCCATACATAAGACTTTTTTTCTTTTTTTTTTGCGCTACAGGCAAAACAAGTTTTGCAGGCTGTATCAAACTGCAGCTACCCTTAGCAGCTTCGACACAGACACGAAGAGTGCCTGTATATTGGAAAATGTGGCCCGGGTGTAGAAAGAATGCCTGAGGGTACAACATGAAAGAAGGCAAACAAAGGACTGGGGCAGTACATGAAGGAACGCTCCTCGTTTGGTCTTTGTGGAGAGACACAACCGAAATTCAGATTCCTTTGTTGTTTTCTCCTAATTGTTTTGGGAGAAAACTGACAATGATGAATGGATATGTTGGAGGAGAGCTTTCAAGCCTCCTGCCTTTAGCTTAAACAGTAATATTTCACTGTCACGCTTCTCAGATAACCGGATGATTGAAGCGAAGAGAAGGCAAAAGAAGAAATTAGTTGATTACGACTTCAAAATGTCAATAGAGAATGTCAATATGGGCAGTTCATTGTTAAAGAGATTCTGAATTGATGTTTTTCTTTTTGTTTGAAGGAGATAAGCAACAGTGTTATTTTCTTTTCTTAGGTATAAACTATTTAGCGATTTCAGAGTCTTGGGTACACTCTAAAAAGAAATTAGTTGAATTGTTTCAATTGGTAACAAGCAATTCAATGAAGTTTATCCAACTTAACGTATTAAGTTTAACCAATTCAATATATTATAATCATCCAACTCAATTTGTTAATTTTCTTTATTAACAAATTTATTAAGTATGTTTAAGATGACAGATCTAAGTCAGTCTTACTGACTTAGATCAGTAAGACATCAGTCTTACTCAAATCATTTAGTTTAGTCCATAAGATGAACTGAAGCCCAGAGTGTAGGGTTGTGACACACACCTCGGTTTCAAAGTTACTATTTCAGTACTTTGTTGATGTATTACAACCATATTTATTGGTAAAAGTGTACAACCTTAACAAGTAGTATGTGACTTAAGATGTGGTGTAACTGTTTTCCCATCACATCCCCTCACGTTCGGGGCCACAATCTCCCAAGACCAGCAAAAATCTGTGAATGTTTTACACCCTCTACAAAAAACCTGCAAATGCCTATTTTAGTCGGTCAAACACCAAATGTATATCCACAGCAGAAACAATCAAAACTAGTCTGTACACTATTAGGTGTACAGCCAATCAATGCTAAGGAACATAAATGGCGCTCATTGGTTGGCTGCTTTACAAGCAGCAGCCAATAATGTGTAAAGTGATGTTGTGCTTTGGTGTTTACTTTTGAATGCTTTAGATATTCTTGTTTATAAATCTGCGGATATGCAGGTTTTTCTTTCTGCTTCTCAAAAGCCAGTGATATGAATACAGATCTAAGAAGGCTGTGCTGAAAATGTTGCCTTTCAATATCATTGTTTACGGTAAATTTGAAAAATGTCTGAAAAATGTTCAGCCACGACAAAAATTTCCAGCAAGTGGAGGAACTGATTGAATCTACCTTTGGCTGTTGGCCAATAATATTTGCAAGTGCAGAAATGTCACTTTTTTTATGCCGGTGGTATTTTTTATTGTTTTTCCCGCTGTAATGGCTTAACTTGTATGTGAGTGAAATATCACCTTCTTGTGTTACACGCAACTCTGGTGATTTATGAGTTTCAGCTCGATGATTTGAGCTGAAATTTAATAAGCAACAGAGTCCAGACAGAGACTGCAACATGTAGAGGAAAATTGTAGAAACCACTCTAATTTCCCAGTGTCTCACTGACGTAGAAATAGCGGGAATGCTATTTCTACTGCTGCAGCAAGTTTTTGCAAAATGTTCAATTATAAAATGTGGACACCTTAAAACTGAATTTTTAAACTTCCTTGTGTACGTTGACACAGTTTGTCTGAGAAGATGGCACACAAACAAATATTTTAAAATCATAATTAACTGTGATGAAATGCAGAGCTTTGTAAAACACCAGGCATTATCCGTTTAAGGAAAACATATAAAGCTAATGCAAAAAAAAAAGAAAGAAAGATCTGTTGATAGGGCAACTGAGATATGCACTACACAAATATGTACTTTTTGTGTGGAAGGCCACAACAAATGTAAGTTCAATAAAAAGTTCTGCTTCAAGTCTGCTAAATTTGCAATGAATGTTTTGCATTTGAAGTGGTGTGTGAGGCAGGAAACATCCACTACATAACCTCCAGAATACCTCATCTCCATGGTGACGCACAGTGGTGGTAACATCTTGTTGTGTGGATGTGTTTCTTGAGTTGAGACAGTGTTGTCTGAGTAATCTTCAAAGGAACTGTAAATTGGAAACCTGAGCAGTTGCTGTAAAAGATACCAATTTCACTTCGAACACCCAGATATACGTCACAGGCTCAGGAAACGTATCGGTTAAGACTGGCCCGCTTCATGCGACATGAAGGCTCTGGAAAAGAAACATTTCATATGTGTGACAGGGACTTAATGTTGAGGTTTGCCCGGGGAGAAAATTAGAATAAATTAATCAAACAAGGGGATGCTTCATGTCCTAAAGCAACTCTATCAACATGGGAAAAGACGTGCCTTAGCAGTAACGACAGACGACCGACGATTGATGACTGACGAAGGATGAACCGTGTTAAAGGGTGTGGTTCTGTTTGTTTCTTTGTGGCGGGCCACATCAGTCATTACAGAGCCTGCATGTAGAATGTGTTATTTATGTCCACGAAGCTGTCACGTTGAACTCGCGCTTACACGTCTACTGAAAACTCTTTGTATGAATAATGTAGTTTCCGGGGGGGGGGAGTGGGCGTAAGTGTGACGAGCAAGAGAGAGGGACAGAGGTGGATACAAATGGTCAGATTCACAGTCGGAAAGAGATGCATGCGGTACATGTCTCTTGGCGGCGGATCAAACAGAGGAGGACTGTAATCCTGCGCCGAGTGTCAGAGAAGAAGGGGGGAGAAAAAAAAGCAGCACAATCTCTTGACAGCTGAGGAAAAGGCAGAAAACAAAGGGAGGGATGGAGCACTGGCGCAAAACAAGCCCTGCCAGGAAGTAGAGCTTCAAGGCCTTTAGATGTGAGGGAGGGGAAAAAAAAAAAAAGAAGAAACATAAAAACTCTGACTCAATACAGAGGGAATTATTTAAAAGATAATACAGAGGGAGAAGGAGAAATGAAGCAAAGAGGGAGAAAATGGGCAAAGGATAGTTGGGAGGTTGGAGGGTGGTAGAATGGCAAAAAAAACAAAAAAAAAAACAGAGAGAAGGATTAGAAGTTTTTTTGTGGAGATAAGCAAGATAAAATTGAAACAGTGTATAGAGAAAAAAAAAAAGCCAGAGAATGTAGGCCAACGAGTAGCTCTAACGGAGGGTTAAGTTGCTAGCCTCCCTTGCTGCTTAATTAGCATGGCAGTGCCCTTAAAGAAAGCATTGAACCACTGGAGCTGCTCTCTCTCCAGCAGCTCAAGGCCGTGGTTGTACTGGGCAGCTCCCATGCGGGCCGCTGCCTCCTCCCTCCAGCAGCAGCAGCAGCAGCAGCTTCCCCTCACACTCACCAGATGTATGGAACAACATGCATGGATAAAAAGCTGCAGCGTGCGACTCCTGTCACAGTGGTGCTTCATCACTGTGTCAGTTGGATTTTAGCTGTGGAGAAACTTTCCCAACTGAGTTCACCTTATTTTAGCTTAAAGTGAAACCTTTAATATTATGCAGAGGTTCTCTTTAGAACATTAGAAATTTGGTCCACAAAAAAAATAAAAAATTCTCAAAAAAAAACAAAACAAAACCCGTTGGGTTAAGATTTTAGCCAACGTTGAGGTTTAATTTAAAAGCAAGATGGAAGGATCTTAAAACAGATGACCACTTTCATAATTACTATAAAAAGAGCACAAACATCTAACCATTTATTTTTTAGCTCAGATTACCCATTCCTTATGCTTGGCCGTATGCAGCGGGTGTCTTTTAAGAACATTTAATTTGTCTTGTGGAAAATGGACTAACAGGGTGTCTCTTTTTGCTAAAACTAATACAAGCAAAAGTTGGAATTTGAATTCCTTTCTTATAAGAAAAACATGCCAGACTCCTGCAATATTCACAGACTCCACTGTTGATCATTTCAACACCAACCTGTTATTCTCTAAACTAAACCAGTGAACACAAAACGATCTAACATTCAGCATACAACAGTTTCTTTGTTAGCTTTGATTCAACATTCTTTGTCCAAAGTTCAAATGCTGGGGAAAAAAAAGTTGTATGTTGTAGCTTTTCTTTTTTACCGTACAACCTGTTATGACTTTCTAACTCAAATTTCTGTTGGATCGTCTGTAGCGCTCCAGGACTGACGTCGGAGATTCCTTCCCTGGATTGTTGGAGTTCTGCATCTCTGCTGCTCCTCCAGCGTCACTATGGCCCTCTCGATCGTTTCTAAGATCATTGCTTTCCTTGTCACTGTATGTGGTTGTCCCCGTAATCTTTCCATTATCAAATAATGGATTGAAAAGAGCTCCGAGAGATGTTAAAATATGATAAACTGACAAACTACGTGGATGTCTGGCGGCCCTTTTTTTTCCCTCTATCTTCTATCTGCGGATGATAAGCAAAGAGTTCAAATCGTCTCCTTGTTTGAGTGGGTGGGGAGGAGATGGAGGAAGAGCATAATGGCACAGGAAGGCTGTGTGGGCAAGACACGTGGTTCGCTCTGTGTGTGTACGTGCGTGTGTGTGTGTGCGCTCCTCAGACAGTGAGGACGGCGATGTGTGCACGCAGAAAGTGTTTGCTTTAACCGCGAAAGTAACACCGACTGAAAAGACAAAAGGAGATGGAGGGAGGGGCGGGGGAGAAAAGTGTCCTTTGAGCAAACATGGGATTTAATTAAAAAATCTTAGTGTGAGTAAACTAAGATGGCCTAGAAGGTTCGATTGCCTATTTTTACCCGCTGACATCTTTAAATACCACGCATGTGTAAGCTATTTCACTTGGAACCAGATAGATGTGTTTAAATGATATACTGTATGTGACATTTCCCCAAGGAGACTGCTTTTAAAAGAGCAATCAATTTTTTTTTTTTTGTCACAAACCACTGAGAGCAAACACAATGAAAAGCACTCACTCATTGTCTTTCACCTTAATTAAGCCATCCATCTCTGGCTGACTGATACGAGGGAATAGCGGAGGGCAAAGGCACGAGGAGACAGTAGGGCTAAAGTCTGACCAAACCCTCTGAAAGAGAAAAGTTCTTTTTTTTTCCCCCCCAAAAAAAGAAAAAAAAAATCTTGGGAGTATTTGCTGCCAATCAAAATGAAAGGAAGGGAAGAAAATTAAGCAGGATTTGATTGCCACGGTGCGTGATTGTGGCATCGCTTGTTTGCAACAAGCCCTTTATTCCCCCCCCCCGTCAATCATCCGCTTCATGCATTATTTGTTTGGGACTCCCCCCTGCTGGGAATAAGCACTTAGATATATTTCTTTTCATGCGCGGCGTCAAATACACATACGATGAAACATACATGAAGGAAAAGCACATAAGCAAACACACGGTGTGCTCTTTGTGGTGAAAATCCCATTGGAATCTGTTGTTTTTTCTCTCTCTCTCCCCCTGAGAGACAGTCATCACCACCTGCCACCGATCTGATCAAAGTAAACCAGAATAGATTTTGTTGAATTCAGACCTCAGATTTGTCAAAGTGCTATTTTCAACTGCAACTTGTACCTCTTTTAGCCTGTTGAAACCTGTCACTCACTATTACTTATCGACGCCGCAGACCCAGCATGAACGAGCGAAGAAGGAAACTTTTTCTTTTTTTCTCTCTTCTTATACGTATCCTGTCGGGGCCTGAGCATCATATCCGTGAACCTGTCACCTGCCACTCGCAGCTCAATCAGAGTTTCATTGATTTCTTTTAGCATCACCGGTGACGCGCGGCATCTGATATATTGAAAATGCGCTGCAAATTCAGGTCACCGACAAGACGCTGACTGTTGTCTTTGTCCGTTTCTGTCACAGGATTTCTGGAAGAAACTGAAGCAAAATGTACAAGTGGATCCGAGTGAATTGGAATATCATTGAAAAATTGACACTGGAGAATCCAGAACATATTCAACAGCTAGTACATTTCCTTGTTTTAAGAAAAAATGACGACTGGATTCTGAAAAGTTTTCACCTCCTTGGATGTTTTGATCAATGATGATCAACCAAGGAGGCATTTTGTTTGGACCAAAATTGTCTGGCTGGTGGAAAAAATGTGACCCCTTGCGGTACGCATGGATTTTGTATCGGAAAGTCTTTCTCAACTGGTCCAAAAGTGAGTTGCAGATCTGTTTTCAGTTGTCTAGTTACACTCCTCGAAAGAGAACATTCAAAGTTTGTGTACAGAGTTTGCTGTATCAGCTTATATAGGGAGGACAACTGGCTTCGCTTTGGAATCGACACGGAAACGGACACTGAAGTACAGGAAGTCAACCTCTCTCCGTTCTGGTGCTGCACTCTGACGTGCCTTTGCTACTCGAGTTGTACTCAACCATTCTGCACACTCAGAGCGTAGCTTCTCAGCTCCGGTTCAGCTGAACACACAGAATCAGACTGGATATTGAGAAGGTGACAGGTTTTTATTTTTGTTGTTTTTATTTGGAGCAGCTCCGGTATTTAATGGTGATTCTTTTTCGCATCAGCTTGGTCATGGGAAGTTTTTCTTTCCTCTATTGAAAGAAACTGTTTAGAAGCTGCGCTTTGTTTTTACTCAGCTTCATTCAATTTGATAATGTGGAAGAAACAAAGAATAAGAGACATCTGGAACGAAGTACTGTCTGGCGAAGCTGTATTGGAAAGGAACTAAACTCAATCAATGAAGCTTATTGGATTAGACAATTGGGTTTTGTGTGTTTAGTCATATAAAAATGCCTTTTAAAGAAATATGTTTTGAATTTTAAACTCAATTTCTTTGAGTTCCCTCCTTAACATTAGCTGTTGATTTTCGTAACAATGGGAATATGTTACCAAATCTTCCTTTCTTTCTCTCACGTTCAGCATTTTAAAGTTTTATTATCAAAGAGCAATACAAAAGTTTTTGCCTTTATGCTAAAACTTCTACTTATAGACCAGATATTTGATTTCCCTTTGGATTTCTGCTTTATTGGAATGGAACGCTGCATGGGCTTCGAGTCATATGCACACCTATGAACATATTAAAGTAAATGTTCACTAGCCACCAGAGTGAGATTACGCCAGCAAGCCCTTCTACTTTTACAGATCAGCACTTATGAGATGGTGTGGAACTGCAAACCGATGTAGGCAATGATCCGCAGACAATGTGGAAGGGAGGGATAGATGGTGGATAGAGGGATGGAGGAGGTAAGATGTAAAGGGGAAAGGTCACTTGTTCCTCAGTTCGTTACTCTGTAACATTAGTAATGTGTTCAAACACATACTGTAGCAGCAGGCGAACCCAAAGTCAACCCCAACTGAACAAAGACTATGGATAGTGATAGATTTGCGTACCGTTGACCTTGAAATACATTGTGCATGTGCATATTTGCAAGAAAATTGGAAGTAAGGCAGTTTAGATAACCCTACTAAAGGGTCTCTTGAGATTTAGTTTAGCCGCTTTTACTGTTTCTATCACATCTTGTTACATTAGGATGAATCAGAAGTTGCTTTTTGTTGTCAATTCTGTCTAGTCAGCATCTGTTTCAAAGACCCCGTGTGACATCAGGTCACCTGGATGTTAAATATAACTAAATCATAGTTCTTCAGTCTTCTCTCTTTTTTGTTTTTTTACCAACATTGCATTTTCATTCTTGGGGTTCTATCATCACAGTCGTCGGGAATATCTTATTCTTGAAGAATCCTTAACGTTTTGGACAAACACTCAAGATACTCTGAAGATTTTCTCCATTTTCCATTTCCCAGTCCCCCCTCTCGGCCAGCGCTACTCGTTTTCATCACTTCACCTTGCTTGTAAGTGCGTCTTATACTCCCGTTATGAAATGCTGACCAGCAAAGTACCTCACTGCAAGGAATTCATATGTCCTGAACTCCTGTGGGATTTGCATGAAATTACAAAGTCCCTTGTTGCAGGATTGTCTCTGACAATAGAGGCCATTAGAGCAATACTTCTAAGAGGATATTTGATAATCTGGCAACCGTTATCTTTGCCGGATACACCACGGCAATATAAGTCTCGGGGAGAATAAGTCAACCCCACCTATTGTCTCCGACGGAGCTGGAGCAAAGGCTTTATGGGAAGCGAAAGTCGGAAATGATGTAAAGCAAATGAAGATTAAGCCTCCCGAAACGAATGGAAAAAAATTATTCTTGTGCTGCACTTTGTATATACTCGGAAGTCAAAAATATCAGTTTCGGAGAGGTATTCCATCTTGTAAAGGCAGAATTTCCTTAAAATGCGTCTAAATGCAATATGGCTGCCTTCCAGCAATAACCAAAAGTCTGTCAACAGCATTTATGTTTGTTTAATTCATTTTAATTTTACATTTCTTTGTGTCTTTGCTTAGTTAATCCTTAATGGATGAATATTAGTTTGACTTAGCTTTAGCTCATTTATCTTTTTTTTTTATATGATTTTTGTGATTATTTGACTTGTTAACAGCATATTGCAAATAAATTTGCTCAACAAAGTGGATTTTATCTTTTAAGACTTTGCAGTTTCGTGTCGCTGCTGTGCTTTCGCGGCATATCGGCGTCTGTCAAACCATTTTCGAGAGCCTAGCCATGTCTTCTCAATGATCACGCTCGACTCGGCTCGAGCGGTGCAGGAAGAAAAAGGAAAAAAAAGGCTGGAATTGTCTCCATGTATTTTGCCCGTAGCTTCTTCCCTCAACACCCTTTCAGAATGAAATGGTGCATTTTAAAGAAGAGGTGAAATGGAATCCCTGGATGCGGTCTCAGAGGTAACATTGCCTGAAGAAAGAGGGGTCGGTGTAGCGAGTCCTTTGACATTGCTGTCACATTGAGTGAAAATCTCGGCTAAATGACTTGGATTCTGTGATTCTAGCTGTGTAGTCAGATGCTATGCAGGTGTTGTAGGCAATGAGCGCCAAGATGAGTGATGGCCAATCTGATTAAATGTGACTCAGCCATATCTGCATTCGTAATAGAATGATGGACATAGTACATTCTAGCAAACAGAACTCTGTAGTGTCCCAATTTGACCAAGGAGACAGAACCGGCACTTCGGGGGCCGAGGGGGAGGGGGGGAAGAATTTACAATCGCAAAGACGTTTAAAACCTCTGCCGTTTAATTTCTTTTTAATTATAGCTGATTGATGGAACATAATTGCATCATAATAAAGCAGTGTATGCAATGTCCATTTGAATAACTTCACCGGTTAAATAAATTAGGTGGCTCGATTGATCCAATTTTACACATGGAGTTTGTTTCAAGGGCTTGAGAAGTTCTTTCGTTGAGTGAACAGGGAGCTGTCTGAAGCCTCTGTTTCACCAAGGGGATGCCATTTGAAGATTAAACGTAAATGATACTTTAGACTATCTGAGTTGTGTAAAACACCCTTCGTTCACGATTGTTTACCCCAGACGCTAATTGCATCACACCAAAAAAATGGCATAATGTGGTTCCCCTGAACATCTTTGACCTTGTTTAATGCAAATTTATTGTTTTGTCCTTGCCAGACCTTTTTACGTAACCTATCTTGAAGACTTTTGTTTTTTGGTTGGGGTTTTCTGTGTGGGTAACCACACAGTATTTTTGTTTTAGAAGCAGGTGGTTTTGTCTGATTATGAAAAATTAGTAAATGCAAAAGGCAATTGTTAACATTTGTAAGTTAGATCAAAATAATCAGGTTGGGGCACCAGCTAACTATTAGGAAGTAGAGTGTATTGTGACATTTTGACATTATTTAGCCTGGTACAGCTTTATCTTTGCTAATGAATTAGATTTACAAAGAGTAGTAACATTTTATTTTTAGTTTTATATTTTAGCTTTTTTACCTGGACTTTTACAACCTTAAGTTATTCAAAAATATACATCTTAAAAGATTGAAATTATACAGTTCACAAACAAAACACTTCAATTTTTAAAAGTCAATAAGGTGATCACTTTTTTTTTCATTTATTTGTAGTTTATTTCCTGCCATCGGCAACCGTCTTTCCCTTCAGGCACTTTGTTTTTATTTCCATCCATTCTTCAGGTTAAACAAATTCATTTTATGTCGGCACTTTTTCCACAAACAACCATAAACTTAAGTGCAACCTGAAATTTGGTTGGGATGTTAAAGGAAACATGATAAATCGTATTTGGACGTTTGCATAAAAATGTGAAACTCTCATTTCATACTTACCTTTAAAAAAAAATCCTTGTGAAATAAATTGAACTTTAATGTGGCAAAATGTGGGGAAAAAAAGCATAAAAAGGAGACCCTCTTTGGCAGCTGTAACACAAAATGCAATAAAAAAGTCGAATAAGAACTCTAATTCATCCCTTTTTAAAGGTGTGATTCATTTCCAAGACTAGCATCTCACTTAAATAAGCTCAAGCAATAATTCAGGAAGTTCTTCATGAGGAGGATGGAGTTTATATGATTTGGATCTTGTGCAACATGCTCTGAGGATGTGGCGGCGGCCATCTTAATGAGTTTGGAGCTTATCACTGCTCACGAGAGAAAGCAAATCAATCACTACCCCTGCACGGTGATGGGTATGTGGGAGGGAGAGTGGAGTGGAGATGTGACGAGAGAGAGAGAGAGAGAGAGAGAGAACTAGAGATGTGACAAGAGAGAGAGAGAGAGAGAGAGAGAGAGAGTTCGTCAGTCCTCTGGTGTTGTTTAGCACAACAGCCCGTTGCCGAGGATTTTCCTGAGGGACACTTGTTTTAATAAAAACTGGCCCCATATTAAATTCTAATCCATTAGTGTGTCTGCTGAGCTCTGACAGTGTTTTATCAAACCACTGGAATAAATGAATGTTTCTTCATTATCACAACTGGAGCGTTTCAGTAATATTGCTTTCTTGTGCCGGGGATGCGTTGCAGCAATTCTGACTGCACGTGTTGATGTGAAGCGCACTTCCTGCCACGGTTAAGCTACATTTCTAACTTGGATTCTGCCTATTAAATGCATTTATGTAACTGTTAATCGGGAGTATAC
The DNA here is from genome assembly GCF_000485575.1 of Poecilia formosa. Classification (NCBI taxonomy): domain Eukaryota; kingdom Metazoa; phylum Chordata; class Actinopteri; order Cyprinodontiformes; family Poeciliidae; genus Poecilia; species Poecilia formosa. The sequence goes on along the minus strand of NW_006800022.1, from coordinate 1,594,551 downwards.
ACTTAACAACATTGTGCACTCTGTCTTTTTACAGCGAATAAGATTAACTAGAACAGGAAGCAGCTCTAAACGGGTTCCAAGCCCAACCCAGTCCACCCCTCACTGCACTTTAAGCTCCTATATCCCACCAGTGTGGCTTTAAGAGTGTTGATGACCTTCCTGAGTGTTGTCAGAGAAAGTATGTGCCAAGGTCATGTTTTCCTAATGTTTAAGAGGAGTTGCAAGAAAAGACCCAACATCTCCATCTCAGACTATAGAGACCGGATTGAAACCGGTGAATGTTTGAGTTTTTGACAGTCGGTAAAAAGTTGAGACCTGCCCAGAGAAAGTGTAAACCATCTAAAAAATAAACATAACAAAAAAAAAATAAAAAATTGTATGACTGTCGGACTTGAATTTGCATCCAGTAAAAGCTTAGAAAATCCTGAACCATCTCATCTGAGAATGAGCTATTTTGTTAGAATTGAATGAAACCAAGACAAAACAAAGTTTGATAAATAAACTGTTTATATATAAGCTAAAAATGATGTAGTTTCTTAATTTATCAGATGGCTCCTGAAGATAAGATAAATAAAGATAAGTAGAAGCTAATTGAAACACATCATTGACTGTATATTTCACTCAAATATTTTTTACATCAATTTCTTGCGTGAGCATTACCTAAACGTATTTAAGAATCGTAGGAAAGCCTGGAAAATGATGGATGGTAAAGCCACAGGCTCTTGTTTCATTAACTGAGGGTCAACATTCATTTTAATGTCAACTTGATAAGTGCAAACCTGGCAACTTCTTTCTTACCAGATTTATTGGTTTCTATTTTCCCTTTTTTACATTAGCAGTAAACAGGAGCAGATGCTCGAGTGAGCAAATGGCTAAAGAGCTGCTTCTTTCTTCAGGACAGATGACCATTAGGAGTATTTTTTTTTAAGATCTAGCCCTTAGTGTGATGAGAAGAGATGAAGAGCAGGACATCGATAACAGGAACTGGCAGTGGAGTGGATAATTAGCCTTAAAAAGGAACAAAGGATCAATACCCCACCCTACCATCAAAGTCCCACCCCCTCCTTGCTTTACAAAGCGTTTGTTCATGGGGAAAACAGGTTTGGACAGCGGGCAGGAAGCTCATCTATCAATCTGACAGAAAAGGCATCCACTGTAACTGATAAAGCATTGCTGGATTTTTGGGAAGAAATGCTACTTTAAAAGTTAGGCGGCAATAATCGAGATCGGCGTGGCTAAAGTTTTCCACATTGTTTGTAATTTTAGGCATGACGAATTTTGTAAGTGTGCAGGACTTGGTGGATATAAGGAAAAATGAGCTATTAACCCACAATGTTCCCTTCTAAATTTAAATATCACAACATCGGCAACAGTGTTGTACTTTAAAACACTTTTAACCCTTAACGGTCACCCCAATAACACTTTCAAGCAAAAATTTAAAGATATTTTAGAAAACGTTAACTATGCTCATTGATTTATCCCAAATTAATGATGTCATCAATTTCTTTTTTTTTTTAAAAGATTCAGCCAAATTTAGTTATGAGAAATAACTTATTTTCAGGCGCATTGGTATGCAGTGATATACGCACTCTTGTAAACTTCTCTTTCTTTATATGGAAGAAATCCTATAGCACAACAAATGTGTTTTTTCTTTTTTTTAGAAAAAAGCTTAACCAGCAGGAAATGCCATCGACTACCAGTTTAAGCACCCAGATTCTGCAAACGACAGTTTAATGAGCCATCCTGAAGACTTTATGCTGCACCATTTTTTTTTGTTTGTCTCATAAATCTTGGATAAAACAGTGGAAATCACTGTTATTCATTGGGCACATATCTGTCAAAAAGACCGAGGATCATTAGGCGAGTCAGATTGATTAGATCTGGTGACGTTATTAGCAATATTTGCAATAAAGAACTGGAGTTGTGACACTTTTGAGTAGCATAAATCTTTTTTTTTGGTCACGTTCCAGTCACAAACTTAAGTTAATTTCTGGGTCTTGAGCACAGTGAAACATGGTGGTGGGAGCGTCATGCTGAGGGAATACAAGACCATACTGGTTACAGAGCTGTTAGAGGACTGAGAATGCAGCCAGTGGTACAATGCATTACTTTAGATAGAAATTTGTTAAAATGGTCCAATCAAAGTTCATATTTGAATCAGCAAAGTTTGACATTTGGTGATATGAAGCAGTTTATTTATTTGTTCATTACCTAGATCTTGTGCCAATAAAACAGCGTTGGAACTTAGACCGACCTGTAAATCGAGAGCTTATACATGACTTGCGCTGCCTTAAAATGTGTTGTCTCAACGTGACAAACTGTGTAAACATGTATCGCATTTCCGAGAGACAAATCGATGAAATCAAGGTCAAAGCATCAGTGAAGACCTGCGTTTATGACGGCAGCACCTAGAATCGGACTCGGAACGTAAGCAGCCGTCAGTGGACGGAGCCTCATTGACATTCAGGGAACATCAAGGATAGAAACTGAAGACGATCAGATGCTTGAAGTATTAAAGTGCGCCTCGTTCCTGCCGTTGTCCTCCTTTACTTATTCCTGATGAATCTCACCAGCCAGTAGTCCAGACGTGGAGCACCACCTTTGTTGTGCCAAATGAAAAGGCCTTTTCATCATTAACATTTTCTCCAGGAGATGCAGTGTGATTAGGTTTCATTGATGAGCTGCCACATCAAAGACAGAAGAAAAAAAAAAAATAACCGGAGACAAAAGAAGAGAGGTACTTTTTTTTTCTTTTTTTCTTTTTTTTTTGGAGAAATCAAGAAACTCCAGCCACGGTTGGCCTTGTGTTTATACCAGCCTTTCCTGACTTTAATTATTAGCACATAAGTAATCTCTGAGGCCCAAATTGATTATTCGAATTTTCGCATTAACTCGGAACCTACGGGGACCTCAATTTCCACAGCATCAGAACGTTATCCTCGTTTGAAATCAGGGTTTTATTTAAAACCTATTACCGGGTTTCCGAAGCACGCGGACGGCCACGGCACAGTAGTGTGTAATTATCTTCGTATGAATTATTAATTTCATTACACTGCGACTGAATAAATGTAGCAGGTTCAGTTAAGCGCTTTGATGGTGACAGCGGAAACATTACATTTTGCAAGACGAAAGTCGGTGTTTCAAAGGCATTTATTATTCATTGGATTTATTTATTTATTGCGTTGGAATATTCTCACTGTTGACCTGGCGGAAATGTGTTGAGATAATACTATTGGACTTTTTTTTCTTTGCACTATTTCCAACAGTGCTTAAAAAAATACAAATCTGATACTTGGCATTACTCTCATCCCCTTAGATATGGTCCAGTTTGGGACTGAGATTCACCTTCCAGCAAGCTACAATAGAACGCTTTGAATCAGAGGTTTTATGCTTTCAAATTGGCCTAGTCAAATTTCCAACTTAAATCTAACGAGTATGTGTAGTAACACAGTCAATCTGACTGCGTTTTAGCTATTTCGCAGGAAAATATCCCAACGAAACGCTGACGTTTTTTGTTGTAAATAGAAGAAAATGCAAACATGGTTACGAAAGCGGGGCACTGCAAGCTCTTTTTTGGAGTTTTTACTTTTGAGTCTACTTGGACTGGAATTTGTTCATTTCCCATTTGCAGAAAGAGATCCTTTACAGAGCACAAAGGTCATACGGCGTAATCATCAGATTAAAAACCAGCCAGCTGTAAACTGCCCAATCGTGGAGCCATTAGCCGTTAACATCCTGTCAGCAGAAGGCAGAGGAGGCATTTGAATTTGAATCAAGTAATCTCTACGGTATCTTAAACGGCAGGGAAACTGAAAAATAACACTTAACCAGTGGTGATTTGCCTTTAACTGAAGTTAAAGCCAGTGCAGCGGTGCTGAAAGAGTCAGAATTCAAAGCTTTAACATTTTTAAAATGGACAGGCCTTTTACAGCTGGCCAATTAAACTCTGTTTTATGTCCTACAGAGGGAGACAGGATTTTTTTTTTTTTTTTTTTTTTTTTACATGGCGAAAGCCCCTTGCCCGACGCTGGGGTTACAGCCACCAAAGATGAAATTGTTTGCATCCACGGAATGCCTGTTTTTTTACCACAGGTCACCAAGTAAACCCATTTATATTTCTTTTTGAGTCATTTTTCATGCAACAAAGATGCAGCGTTGGCAGAAAGAAAAAGGAGACTTGGAGGTGTCCCTCAAAAATGCCCCGTGACAAAATGAAAAATCGTTTTTCCGAGGCGGAGATGATGCCGTCTCGAGTCAGATTGATTCCTCCCTGCTAATGGGTTAATTCTGGCATAATTCAATAAGCGCCTTCTCCCATGATACCTTACACATTTATGTGGAGTCTATAATAACATCCTGACAGTTAGATGAGTTGGGAATCTCTGGTGGTTTAATTTGGTTCTAATTCCTCCTGTTAACACACTTTAACAGGGCAAATGAGATCTAATACACATCGCCAACTTGTTCCTGCCGTTTGCATCGTTTGGCTTTTGATCAGGTGTGCCCCGTCACCTGGGGGCAGGAGGCTGGAAATGCCGGATTTTTTAATATAAAGTTTCAAGTTTGAACCTCCATACTCTCAGGCTGAACATGGAGGTTAATTGCCTGTGATGCAGAGTAGAAAATGGATTATATCAGGCTGTGTTTGGGAGTGTTTAAAAAAAAGAAAAGAAAAGGGAAGCATGGAAAATGATAAAAAAAAAACAAAAATTGTGTCCAGCCCTGACGAAAAGATGATCAGCCTTGAAAAATGGAAGCAGCTTAAACAACATCCAGTCGTCTCTTTGTTTTAGGTAATTCTTCAAAGAAATGGATGAGAAACTAAAGGTCAACACTTAAAAAAAAAAGACCTTAGTGAGGCAATGAAATTAATATTTGATCCAGTTTTTAGTGATTTTGTCAAGTGTTTTGATTTTAACAGAATATAGAGTTGCTCCAAAGTCCTGTTTAAAAAAAAAAAAAAAGCAGGCTTTTAAAAGGGGAAAAAACACATGTGTTCCACAATAAATGACACATTTATCTCGTACAATTTAATTGAAAAACATACCAATCTGTTGGGATAAAACACTGCATGAACACACACAGCGAGGCTGGTACTTACTGAATTTTGCGGGATGAACGTTGCACGGGAAAAGTTTCGAAGCAACTTATCGTCGTCTCTTTTTACACCTTTAAGAGCCACTGTATGTCAGGTACAGTGGATAAAATTCACTGCCCAGATTGAGCTGCGATAACAAAAGTATGCTACTACTCCTCCGTCTTTTAAAGTTAAAATTAAAGTTGCATACCTTGCATACAAATGAGCCAACCTTTGCCCAGAACAGTGTTTTCAGACAGACGCCACCCACTCTCTCTCTCTCTCTCTCTCTCTCTATTAGTGGATTGTTGGAAATCTGCTGTTATGCTGATTGTAGATTTTCACTGCAGGTTTTCATTCAACACAAATATTTGCAGAAAAATGCGCTGATGGAAAAAATAAAACAACTAATTATACTGCGTATATTTAAGCTGATGACATCACAGCAGGCACAAAAAAAAACAACCAAAGCTGGTTTTAGTGAAGACTCTGTCAGACGTGGAAGTTCTTACGTAGATTTCAAGCAGCCGTCTTCTTTCAGAATTTGTCTCCTTAAATATGCATATTTGCTCCAAATCCGAGAACTACGATGACCTTCTTTATGCATAATTCTTGTTTTCTACTGCTTTGACTTTCATATTTTATGTGCCAACTTCCTTTAGAAGCTAACCTTGAACTGTTCCGTAAATAAAATAGATTCTAAAAAAAAAGTCAATTCCAGTTGATATTGATTTCACTGTTCACAATGTAATCTTTTTTTTTGTCATTCCCCCCACCCCCACTCAAAAAAGCTATGCATGATTCCCACAAACTGCTTTAATAATTTAATTTTTTTGTAATCAGAAAAAAGACATATTTAGTAAAACCTTTTTACACAAAGCAACAAAACACAAACAAGAAAATTCAAACAAACATCCCAAAAATCCCTCATCAGTTGTGTGATGTCATCAGAAGTCTTAACGCTGGGAGCTTCTGTTAGGAGGGTAGACTTGACCTCCGATAAAGTTTTAGAGCAAAACAAATAAAACATCTGACTTGACGTTGCATAGGTGAAAAGCTACAACTAAAATGATTTCTGCTGATTTTGTAGAAATGTCTGGCTGGTAGCTTTAACACAAGATTGTGCTGCTGCATCTTACAAGTCTGCATTTTACATTGCAGTTTTTTTTACTAGAAGAATAAAAAGAAATCCAACATGTCCATGTCTACAGCTTACTGCATCTGCCCTGCTAACGTATAAATAGCAAATGTTGCATACATTTTTCTTTCATTTGTTTGTTTTCGTGCTCATCAATCACCTCTTTTTTACACCAGTATGACTCTCTGCTTTTCATACACAAGGCCTACACACACAGACACACACACAGACAGATTCACAGGTACACAGAGAACATCATAAGTAGCTGACGTCAGTAATGCTGTAAGAGCTCTGAGAGCTCTTCCACAGTAGCCTTTTTTTCCCTTTTTTTTTAACAAGTACACCCACACTCTGCCAAGTTCAGCCTCGCCATTGTCCAAACACAAGCAAACTGTCACTCGGAGCGCTCCGGGTGGACAACACGGTTGGAAAAACAATAGTTTCCCCATCGGGACCGGTCCGTGCTGAACGGCTGAAGTCGGTGCCAAACTTCATTCTTTTTAGGATGATATCTCAGGGGCTGAAATCAAATAACACTGTTGGATTCTGGAATTGTCTCGGTCTTTGTCAGTGCTATTCAATGCTATTTTCGACTGCCACATTAGTATGTCTTCCTCTCCGTCTCTCTCTCACGAGTGAGAAAATTAGTTTTTCTACCTCCCACCATTTCATTATCCGAGCGATCTCCCAGCGCACAGCCTAATTCCTTTAGCGAGGCCCCTCTTTTTCTGCAGACTCCTCGCCGCACTTTGGAAACAAAATGGGGACGGGACGGAGAGAAGGGAGGCGGCGGGTGTATAAAGAAAGAAGCAAGTGGAATTTTACAGTAAATCAGAAGGCTGGTAAAGTGGACACAAAGGCGTAAGTGTGCGCCGAAGACCCTCAAAGACGCAAACCGCCCACATGCCGAGCCTTATCTCCTTCCTTCGAGCTATCACACTCAGAGACACGTACACGCCGCTAAAGAGCCAAATCTACCAGTGACAATACAGTCTAATTGTGAACCGAACTCAGGCTAGGTAAACACGTTTCCGCTTTGAAGATAACTGGGTTTGAACCTGAGGGGCCACGTAACGTGGTCGGCGCAGCGTGGAGTCTCCCAAAGGTAAAAAAAAAGAAACCAATCACCGGCGGAGAAGACGTGAGGACTGCTTGCCAACTTAAAAGAAAGTAATTACAAAGCGGGGAATTAACGCAATCTATATCAGACGTGACATTTTCGCTTTGATTAGACCGCAACAAGATACTCAGACTTAAAGGTGACTTCACAGATGGAAGATTAAGGTATTTGGACACCAAAGAGATCTAAAAGGGGATTATTAAAATTTTTGTATGGAAAGTGTACTCCCTGATCTTCATTGTTACTTGATTATAAAACAAGAGTTTGGGTTTGATCATCTAATTGAGCTTAGCGTATATAAATGTTATTAGTTATCCCATTGGAAACATCTTAAACTGACCTCAAAAATAAAAGCAAAAAGTCCAAAATTAATCACAAGGCGTCTTTTGTGCTAGCTTAACAGTTTTGCACATATCAGGATCACTTTTAAAGAGGCAAAAGTAAAAGTTTTACTTAAAACGGGTCTCAGTTTTAGGGAATCTCCCGTACAGATGGCATTTATTAAAGTTCTTGAACTGTGCATTAGAAACTCCAACAATGGCATCATTCTTTGCATTTAGATTCAAATCTTGCCACTTTTAACTTACATTTTGAGATGAAAAGCTTGATTTTGAATAAAAATGTTAAACTTTCTCTTTCAAAATCAAAAAGGCTCCATTTGTATAAGGTCAATGATTAGTTCAGCTCAAAAAGCTCCTCCATTGGATGCTAACACTGGACTCCCATTCAGTCTTGGAAAGATATGAATATAATTTTCTTTTTTTTTTATTAGCTAGCTTCTCCAACTCATTGATCACTTTGGTCTTCAAATTACTTGCAAATGTAACGGTCACATTTGTGAAAACAAACATAAAAAAGCACTATGCCAAATCTCTTTGACCTTCTAGATTAATGGTGTCCAAAGTGTGGCCCCGGGGCCATACTAATGGTTTTGTGGGTCCCTAAACTGTATTTAAAAAACATTACAAATCTGGCCCAACAGCGAACCCATCTGACCGACACTGGACGCTTTTATTTATTTATTTATTTATTTTTTGCTTAATTTTCACTGACAAATTAAAAAAAGAAAAAAACATTGCATATAACAATGAAGTTAAAAAAAAAATTGAAAACTATATATTTTTACCCAACTAATCAAAAACATCAGAGACTTGCTGTATTTTTGTATCTTCAATGACTTCCAGATCTCTTTTCTAAAACAAAGATACTTATTTCTCGGTTTATGTTGAACAAAGTGAAATATTAGTTCTGCATTTTGATTTTTTTTTCCCTCACCCACTAAAACTTTGACTTTTATGCTTTTGGACTCTGTATTTTCACAGATGGGGGTTTCAAACTAGTGCCATGATTTTTAAACGGCTAATTTAGTTGCCAAATAAAGCTTGAGCACTCCTCTTTGGTATAAAATATGAGGCTTGCAGATTTCGGACTGTGCTTTAAACTGTCTATAAGGTAATGTAAGGTAATGAAGTCCTGATTTAAAGTCAAAGGATTGCAGATGTTCAATTAGTGCTTGGTCCAAATATCTTAAAAAAAGGGAGAGGAATGGATTAAGTGTCCAGATGTAAAGTTAACATTATGTTTGGCTTCAGGAACAGAATGCTATAAACACTGCTACAAAATCCAGAAATTTGTAGAAAATATATGTTGATCTTGTTACCGCCACCATTTTTGGGAAATTTCTGGACCCAGAGTACGAATAAATCTCTATGACTATTTTCCAACCTTACGCTTCCATTGTAGTCGACTCGCACAAGCAAAAATAAAAACGTCTAATAAAGTCAGTGAAACCTGCATATATCATGCCTCAGCAGCTTCTGTTCAGTATTGAAATCACTGACACATACAGGGCAGGGCAGGACGGGGCACGCGTCCAAGCAAATACAAGCGTACAGTAGAAGCGCCGAGCCTGGATGGGCTCTACTTAAACGACTTGACAGTCTAAAGGAAGCCATACATCAACCTGTTGTTTTTTTGGCCAGGCGTCACCGCGGCTCGGCTGGGGAGTCAGTAATGCTATGGTTGCCATTTATCAAACGACAGGGTTACTGCGGCTCCGGATCAGCGGGTGCAGCCTCCGTAAACAAACAAACAAAACGGGGGAGGCCTGATGAATACGGCCCCGCTGCCCAAAAGAGAGCGGGGAGGCTGGAGAAGTGGGTTGGAGGACGGAAGTAAAACAGTGACAAAAAAACAAAACAAAACAAAGAACTAAGTAAAATATGAAATATTTTGCTTCACAAAAAAACAAACAGCAAAAAAACCCCCCAGATATTTCATCAAAAATTTCTCATTCCCATGAACATCGATTTGCAAATATGTAACAAACTGGAAATAGGCTATTGACTTCTGAAATGACAGCTCCTGGGATAATTGCCTCCATTTTGCATGAAGGATTTCCATCCCTATGTTAACTTCATCATCCACCATTCAGGGTGAACTGGGAGGTGAAGGTTAAGGCAGGATTGCAGGAAGTCCATTACTTCCATCTGCATTGATTTATCAAACGGGGATTCGGCTCCATAGGAGCACCATCTGCTTTAAGTCGCATAGTGTATACACTAATTGCAGAGCTTTATTTACCACCATATACAAGCGAGTAGATTGTTTAAGTTGTATGGATTTTGGTCGCAGAATAGCTGAATTTCCAAAGCTATGCAAACTAAAGCTGGGCTGATTACTTTACATGATTTTTAATGAGTACAAGAACAGTCTGTTAAGGTGTTTAAAATCAAAGCAATAATAGTAAATGTACAAAATGTAGTGCTGAAACAGAGAAAGCATACAATTTATTAAAACATACTAAGCAGAGATGGATTTTTTTTTTAAAGTGTACATATCTGTTTCTAAAATAATCATTCAACATACTTCAAATGAAAAAGCTGAAAGCACAGTCCTTTTTATAGGAATAATGTTTCAACATGTAGCACATAAGTAATGGCAGTTATAAAAAAAAAGTTGTCCTCCTTTTAGATTTGTTAAAAATACATTAGTTTACTTAATGAAATGATTCAATGTCTTTAAATATGAGGTTAGTACAGTAAAAAGTAGTATTATGTGGATCCACTTGGAAGTTATAACATTGTGTTGTGTATTTTCTGGAGCTGCAAGGGAATTTTAATTACAGTGGACGCCTTTTATTCATAAGGGTCAATTGTAGCTGTTATTTTAATATTCTAAACACCAAATGTTTAGAATATTAATATAAATATGCATAAAGCTCCACTGTGAAATCTCTCAACACAACCCGGAAGCTAATATCTACAGTCTTATTTTCACTGTTTAAATTAGTGGCAAGGAAAATGGAGCTCCTGGATTGGCTACTTTGTAAATGCCAGCCAATAGCATGTCAAGTAACATTGCACCTAGCTTTATTAGCTTCTCAAGCTATATTTACTTTGGATATACTCTAAGAAAAGAAATATATCTCTGCGAAATGACTTTTTGGTAATACTTTTTTGTAAAGTATTGCGGGTTAACATTTGGTGGGTTTTCTGTGGATTGTAGCTCCAAATTATTCATCTATTTACATTTTTTTCCCTCAGTTTGACTAAAATATTTGAAATAAATGTGTCTTTAGAAGTTAAAACACCAAGGTGCAGTGATCCTTCGCTGGCTGGTATTTGCAAAGTAACCAATCCACAGTGCTATTTATTTTCCTCAGCCCTGATTGGCTGTGAAGCAGAAAAAAAGTAACCATGCTTTCCACTGTTATTTGGTCTTTGAATCTCTAATTCTCCCGTCCAATCACGACAAAGGTAACAAATATATTCGCCGTTGACTGTAGCTGGCACGGTTTTCAGTATTGCATAACAAATAATAATAATAAAAAAAGAAACCTTCAATGTATTGACAGCAGCAAGTGGCTTTTTAATTGGCAGATGACACATTTGACTTTAAGATGTAATGGCTAATCAATCAAAAGTTAAAATCTGAGTAGAACATACAAGTGTTATAGTACCATTTAATTCAGAAGTGTCAAACTAACATTCCTGATGAACAAATTTAGAGCATTTTAATAATAATAACAAAAAAGAAATACAAGTTTTAAATCCACTCTTAATTCTGCGTGTACTGGAAAAATCCACTTAAATCTAAAGTGCTTTTTATCTATGTAAGAATATGCTTGAATTTACTGTGACCAAGTCCTTGAGAGTCCCTATGGATGTTAAGAGCTTTACCATGGCATTTTATGAGAAAACGCCTTATCCATAATGCATTTTTGAACCATAAAGCTGCCCAGTGTCCCCTCATAATGATTCCCACTTTGGATTTAAGATCACAGGAACAAACAAAGCCCAGATGCTTGGGGGTAACACAGAAAGAGGAGGCACAAGGAGGAAGGAAAACTGATCGGTAATTATGGCAACGTGAGGTAGAAGAGGAGGCGTTGGCAGCGACGGGGGGTGAAGGGGTGGGGGGTAGAAAGCGGTTGAGTGCTGATGAACATTTGAGCATTTCTACATGCCTGAAGGAATTCCATTAACCACTCTGATTAAAGTAATCATTGGAGCCATCGGTGCCTGTCAGATGCCATCCCTGCCCTCTCAATTACCCAGATCTCCTTGAACTCAATTGCTCACATCATCATGGAGACCGGGTGGCGAGAAGGAAAGCGAGGCGGGCTCGGAGGAATGTGGCGGCATCGGCGGGGGGAATAGGGGGAAGGGGCCACGTTCGATGAAACGTCACTCGAGCATATGCAAAATGTCCACCCTGCAGGTCTCTCAGTACGCCCGGGGTGGATGCATTATTAGCGTAATTATCGTTTACGTATGATTGCAGCGTCTTATTGTAAACCGAAAAGCAGCAAAAGAAGAAACAAAAAAGGAAACGCCAACAGTTAAATCAACACCCAACTCAAAGTAGACTGCCAAGTTTTGAATTGGGAATAACTGACAGCAAAATATAAATAAGATAATGCAACATTTGGTCATTCAAAGACCAAAAAATACATTAAAAAAACAATCATGTTAAGCATTAAGACAGGAAAAACATCCCGAAACCTTTGCTTTGTATTTTGTCTTTTTACATAAAATGAAAATGGATTAGCTTATTTTTCCTTTTTGGTAGCTAAGGGCTAAATAATAATGTACTGGTAGATTTGTGAGCAATTCAACTGGTAGAAACCCAGAAGAAACAGAACTCGTACATATTCCTGCTAATCAACTTAATATTGATTACATCTTAAATCACAACAATATGGATGATAAAGCTCAAGAGGTTGGCAAAATATTTTTTTATTTCTATTTCAGTTACTGTTAATTTAAATTAAACTAATTTAATTAGTTTAAATTGGTTTAATTTAAACTAATTTAAACTAATTAACTAACTAAAAACTCTAAGGATATGTGAATCCTTAGAGTTGGTGAGACGTGGTTGTAAAGAGGGGTCCTTCAGCGTCATTTTGCCCCCAGGCCTCGTAGCTGCCTAACGCGGCCCTGCACAAGCTGGGCATCAAGCTGATTTTATTTACCATAAACATCCAATTCTGCCAACGCAATCTGAGAAACCATGAAATTGGATTGGGAGCAAAAACTCCTCCAGAAAAAAGTTTTTCTTTTTTTTTCTTCTTAATCAGCTCCTTTTTTTAATTATTTTTATTTTTTAAGAACACTGTTCGAAAGTAATTGCCGGGCAAGTTCAACTCCACGCACCGAAAATAGCAGAAGTGATGAGCCAACACTTGGTGCAGAGCTTGGACAGGTTTCATGCGCCGTGCCACTCTGCTTCCGCATTGATTAACTCTCAAATGGTGCGAAAGCAGAAGAGCGTACGAGAACACCGGCTGCCCATCACCCGTCTCTCTCTCTCTCTCTCTCTCTCTCTCCCCGGCTCTGCCTTTCTGATGAGCTCTCTCTCTGCGAGGAGGGAGGCTTCCTCTGCCCCACACCTGCATCACACACCGCCGGCCTTGCGTCAGATCCCACGCGATGAGTTTCATTCAGAAATGATCAGGGATGCCGGTCAGCGTGAGGCAACGCCATCTGGGATGTCTCACCTCGCCCGCCTCCTCTCCAATCTCGCCGCAGAAGTTCAACAGATTCTCTGATCAATTTTGGTTTTTAAATTGATTCAGCGTGCAATTTCGACAAATGCGACTATATTACGCTGGGACTGTAAGCTGGGTCAAGGCGGCAATTAAACCAAACAATCTGGGTTGGAGAGATGTTAATACTCGCGCGCGCACACACAGTAATGACAAACCTATTTCAGAAAAGGGGGGGAAAAAAATGATTCATTGATTTCATCAATGTGTTCGAACATTTTGTCATCTGACGATGAGAAAAGAAAAAAAATTGTAATTCGAGGATATGAAAATGAAACCCCATGCAGCCATCTGCACCACATTTTAAACATTTGTCACCGTGCTGCTCAGGTGCAAAGTGTTTAGCAATATAAGCATCACAAAAATTAAATATAATTCCATGTCAGGAACTGTGAGCAGCCCACAGGCCACCAATGCTGGCCGAGTGCATGCACTCCTTGGCTATGATTCACCTCTCCCTGCAACATGTATGACACATCCACAGTTACACTCGGTTCCAGGACTCCTCATCTCCCAAATGGTTGCCTTCTGCTCTCATTCTGAGCTTCTCTGAAAGCAATGAGGACCCAGAGCGTTACATTTTTTTTTTTTTTTTAATAAGGCAAGGCAGCAGGCACCACGATGGACTTGATAGTGGGAAAGAGAAGAGAAAAAAAAAACGTAAACAGTTATATAACAGCTCTTTGCACGCGGAGAAGGTTTAATTATAAATTCATTTAATTCCAAATAATTCCCCGCGAGTTGAGAATTAGTCGGCGGGCCTCGGCTCCGGAAAGATGTCGTCTGTCTCTGCTGAGGGAGCGCTCGGATTCCTAAATGGTGACGCTCGCTGCACACTGAAAATGGTGGCACAGGGGCAGCCTCTTGCCTTTTTATGGGCCCTGCTTTGCATTTTCAAGTAGTGAAGTGGCCAAACAAATCGAGACAACAACTTCAGACAGTACCAAAAAAAAAAAAAAACTACCTTTAAGTTACGATCTGTATTTTAAAAAGTGTCTTCATTTCAAGCTCTCACATTTGAATCTGGATCCTTTTGAACCCAGAGCCCTGTCTGTCACATAGCATACACTACCACGAATCACTGAAAAAGTCAAACATGAAAACTGCAAAAGTAAAATTTACATACTTTTAATGTTGAGATTTGCTCTTGACTGAATTTTTTTCTATACTTTTGCCTGGTTTTTGTACCCAAATCACAACAGGGAAGCTATGTTTTGCACCGATTCCTACTCAAAAAGACAATAATCGTTAATTGACTTATTTTGTTTTGCTTTAGTGTCTAAAGTTGTTGTTTTTGATTTGTGCTCGTCATTTTGTACCATCGCAATGTTGGTCTCTCATGAGCAAAAACAAGTCATCAACCACAAAACCTTTCACACCAACCAGTGCATCATTTTGCACTTGCTTTAAACTTGATGCATGTCTGACCCACTTTAACAGTTGACGATTTAAGGAAATGTTCTATGCTTTCTATTCTCTATTGTTTTCTTTCTTTACCACTCTATGTAAACACTAGCCTCTTAAAATGCACATCATATATGGGCAATAAGAGCAGTTAGGAGTCCAATCAACTAGCTAAAAATATTATTTATATGCAAAGAATGAAAATATTACATTTGAAATTTAGTATCTTAACAAAAACCAAGTTGAAATGTGATTCTATTACTATAATGAATAGTTGAGCTGTTGTTGTTTGTGGTCGAATCAGTGGTTGTAATTTGATAATATTCGACTGGCCCAAACAGATATCAGAACCACCACTGAAAAATAGTGTTATATAAAACCACACTGAAATGTACAATTAAATAAATTTACATTTTTAGCATTTTTATAACTACCCATGTAATTCTTTTGTTTTTAAAGTTCCTTAATACAAGTCTATTATGACTATCTTCAGTCTGTATGTCCTCATCGCTGTCAAAGTTGATGCCCACTGGCTTTGCAGGAGCTCTAAGTCGGCTCCTATCATGTTTATATAAATGACCTCCTTGTCGCTTGGCAGGCAGTAATGTGGATACAGTTGTCATTGTATAATTGCAAAGGTTTAATGCTCATTGATTGAATCCCCATTAATTCCAGGCCTTTCTGAGACGCCAGCTTGGCCCTATGAGTGAAGCACAGACTGCATCTTCAGTCGCCGGTTCTTAGCCAAGACAATGTCAGTTGATTTGCCAAATTAAAAGGGTACACTACCAACCCAGCTCTGATGATTCTTAGTAATGTCAACCAGAACACTTCAGTTTTCCTCATGAGCACAATGTATGAACCTGACATCTTGTTTTATTTGATGACAATAACATAGTTTGGTCAATATAGTGCAATAAGTGCAAAGCAATCAAAACAAAGGAACCAATAAGGGATAGAGAATCTGCCAATGCTCGTATAAAAATAGGTGTTACATTGATTAAAATATCAGTATTACACAACATAATGAATACTTCAAATATCATTTATGAATTTAGTTTTGATAACATATCACCTCTACATATTAAGAATGAATACTCATATTCATTTTTAATATAATAATCTCCTTTATGAGAGCTCAACGAAGGCAAACTCGCCTTCCAATTTCAAAAAGTGCAGAAAGCATACAAAGACACTATTTTTTTTTGTTTTTTTTTTTGTTTTGTTTTTTTAAATCTTCAAATGACGCAGTCTGTTTTTGAACATTTGGGGGGGTGTGCCACTTTCAAAAAAGAAAAAGCCACTGTTACAATGCAG
The DNA here is from genome assembly GCF_000485575.1 of Poecilia formosa. Classification (NCBI taxonomy): domain Eukaryota; kingdom Metazoa; phylum Chordata; class Actinopteri; order Cyprinodontiformes; family Poeciliidae; genus Poecilia; species Poecilia formosa. The sequence continues at coordinate 1,578,446 of NW_006800022.1, read as the reverse complement.
AGCTACAGTAAATGAAACTACAAACATAAGCCTTTTTTTCCAGAGGATCATGGAATATGATGACACAGGTAATATCTGATGTAGAATCAAAGTTTTTTTTTTCTTTTTTTAAAAGACATGGGAGATTATATCAATAAATACTTACTTACAGACTACAGCAGAAAATAGTCCTACACAGTTCTGATCATCTGCTGTACAAGTGTTTTTTTTTTGTCCAGGAGGGATTTTATAAACGTTTTTCTCTTTCTCTCTCTCTCTTCTGATTCACAATATACCTTTTTTTTAATGTATGGTTATATTCCTGAAAATGAAGTTGGATAGGATTTACCAGTACACTTACATGTTGTGTTATTCCATCTTCACCATAAAAAAATAAAATTTGCATCATCATCAGTGGAGTTTGTTCGTCTACGTGTCAGAAAGCTGTATCCGTTTTTCGTGCTGTCGCGTTTCAGAAAGAATTGATTGTTCGGCACACCCCGTCCTAGCTCCCTCGCGTTTGCTCGTGTGTTTCTGTGCCAAGGCACCCTTTAATAAACTGAGCCACTGTTTCAAGGAGGACCAGCAGAGAAAGTGTCTCATTAACATTAGCAACCGCGTTGCTCAGAACTGACTAAAGGTGGTCTGTTTCTCAAGGACCTCGAGGTAATCAGGCTCAGACTGCAGTTTAGCTTTTAGCTCCAAATACTCGTTTCTGTTGGGCTCCACATAAACAGTACTGGGTGCTGTGCCGTAGAGCACCGTTTCTCTTATCCTCTCCGGGTGCAAGAACTGCCGTCTGACATCGAAATTTGGGTTGTATGTGTACGACACAGGCCCAGTGTACTTGTACTCTAAATTGGCTGCTGGGATGGATGGGATGGACTGATGCGGGGACTGCTTATCGGGCTCCAGAATGCCCCTGAAAAAGTGGTCTGCATCCTGGATGGGGGAGGGGTTGTCACGTGGCTCGATGGTGCTAACGCTGTATGCGGGACTCCTCAACGTGCTACCATCCCTCTCTTCATCAGGGGTACTCCTGTATGTCACCTTGAGCTCGTGAAGGTCTCGGTAATCCTCCACCGTGTTCCCTTCCCGTGACCTGTAAATGGGATTTTTGCACATGTGGCCCATGGGGTGGGGAATGTACTCGTAAACATGACCGGCGGGGGCTTTGACTTTAGGGCCGGAGCGATTGCTGTAGAGGCTGTATTGCAGGTTAAAGGAGCTGACGTCCGAATTGTTGGTGCTCGTGCGGTCACTCTGAGACTTTTTGCGCCTTTTCATCACCACAACAAAGAGCCCCGCTGCCACAAAGACGGACATGATGAAAACAAGCAAGAGGCTAAGGATGAGGACCGAGAGGGGAACTGTGCTGCTTGAGGGGCTGAACTTCTGGGGAGCGTTTGTTGTGACAACATGGTCGTCCATGGGCTCCTCCGTGGGGGGAGTTGGTGAGACGTATGAGTCAGTGTAGTCTGGGCACAGCTGCTCAGACTGGATGGAACGCAGATCCGTCCCCTTGTGGCGTACGGGCGTCTCGCACACAACCTCATTAACCACCGTGCCTGCACTGAGCTGCTCGAGCCATATCTTCATCCCCACTATGTCGCAAGAACAGTCCCAGGGGTTTTCAAACAGATCTATCTGCACAAGCAACTTGAGCTGATCTAAAACACCGCTCACAGGCAGGTTTTGGAATTGGTTGTTACGCAGATTAAGCCGAGACAGGGAGAGGCTGGAAAAGATGCCCATGGGTAAAGTTTTGAGGAGGTTGTTGTTGAGGAAAAGCAGCTGGAGATTAGGCAGGTAGCGAAAAGTGCCAGCCTCCACCTCCTTGATTTTGTTGTACTCTAAATAAAGGTACTGCAAGTTCTGCAAGCCAAAAAACATCTCCCCTGTAAGCCTGTCCATGAGATTACCATTTAAATACAGCCGACGCAGGTTGGTTAAATCCCCAAAAGCCCTGTCATGGATCACACTTATCCTGTTGTTTCCCAGGTGAAGCAAATCCAATCCAGTGGCATCGACAAAATCAGATCTTCGCACCACAGGGATGTAATTTCCAGTGAGATACATTTTTTTAGGGTTGTATGGCTTGGGTTTCAGATCAGAAATGCTTTCAATCTTTCTCTCTTGGCAGTTGACATTTAACCCAATTTCAGAAATCTGCAGATTACATGTGCAGGCAGTGGGGCAGTCCAAAGGCACAGGAGATTTGGTCTGAAAAGCAATGATGGGGCCATAGTTATACGGGTTACCGCCCGGTAACCGAGAAGTGGGCTTTAACCTAGTTCTGTTAAATTGCCGTGTGCCCTTGGTAGGCCTGGAGGAGGACCTAAAAACAGCTGATGAGGTGACAGAGGCCGTGACAGCAGAAGGTGTGGTCTGATAATATCCATTGGTGCTGCTGGGTGGTGCAGGCCTGACCGTGTCCTCTACGGGTCTCCGCGGGCACAGCTCCTGCTTGGACACCTCATCCAGGTCTCTGCCATGCAGCCTGAAAGGTGTCTCGCACACCACCTCCCCGACCAGAGCCGTGTAGGCTATGCTCTCCAGCCAAGCCTTGAGAGCAATGAGCTCACAGGAGCAGTTCCACGGATTTTCCTCCAGTTGTAATTCCACAACTTTGTCCATGTGCTCCAGGAGGCCGATGTAGGGGAACATTTTCAGTCGATTCCCCCTAAGGTCCAAGTGCGTAAGGGGGACATTCCGGAATATATTGGAGGGGAGGGCAGAAAGTAAGTTATCATTCAAAATCATCACTGTCAGTTGGTGCAGTTTGCTCAAGGCATTGGGCTCTATAGTTGTAATGTAGTTATAATCAATTTGTAGGTATTCCAAACTTTCCAGCCCTGTGAAAGTGTCGTCCCTCAGAAGGTCAATCTTGTTGTTATTCAGGTGCAACCGTTTTAATCCCTGGAGTCCGTTGAAGGCACCTGACTCGATCTCGGAGATATCATTGTTCCCCAAGTGCAGGATGGTTACCCCGGTGTAATTGATGAAATCATTGACTGACAGCTTCTTCAGGAGGTTCCCTGTCAGCAGGAGGTGGTACATCGGGAACTGAACCGGGCTGATCTCTGTCAGTCTGATGATCCCCCGGTTCTCGCAGCTCACTGTCAGGATCCCCTCCTTCTCGTCACACGTGCACAGACTCCGGCAGATCTCCCCATAATTGTCATACATCTCGACCAGCCTCGGAGATGATGCAATCAGAAGGATTATTTTTAGAATCCAGATATGCATTTTGTCCTGGGAGAGGATGCCCCGGCTCACTCGAGTGTGGTGCCAGTGTGAGGTGTCATCTAGGGAAAGGGAGGGGTGGGGGGTATGGAGGGATGGGTAGAAGAGAATAGAAAAAAAAGGAGGGGTTCTTTTTTATACTGCACAGGAAATGCATGAGACACGTGTAACATTTCTAAAACTGCATAGCTGCCTACTAAATGAACTGAGCCCCTGTGAGTATTCATGGCACACAGGCAAAAAAACAAGTAGGCCTATTGAGGACTGTTCGGCGTGAAGACATGCTGCAACTTCAGTGCTTAATAAACTATAAACATGAAGGATAGGTGCGCAAGTTGTTGGATTTCTTAAATTAAAACCAATCCATCTTGGAAAATGGAAGTCTAGACTTCATCACTGGATTTCCAAACACCAACTGTCATCTGCCTCCAATGTACCTTACACAGGAATCCATCGTTTTCTAAAGAGGAATCCTCACCCAGCTCCCCTCAACTGCCCCCCCTGGCAAACTGTGGCCAAACTGTCTGGATTCTTTTCCCTTTCCAGGCTGGGAGCAAACAGCAACACGAGGACACGGAGATTTCATTCGAGCGCAGTGTCATTTTTATCGACTCTTATTTGAAGGGTTGGGGGGGGACTGAAAAGGAGACCAGAACACATCTCTCTCTCTCTCTCTCTCTCTCTCTCTCTCTCTCTCTCTCTCTCTCTCTCTCTCTCTCTCTCAAAAGGAATTGATCGAGAAAAGGAAAGAAAAATAAAGCAGGCACTGCTCATCTTGGAGAGGGAAAAGGGAGAGAGAAAGAAAAAAAAATCCGGCCTAGGAAGGCGACAGAACCTCCTTTTTGCCTACAGGCAGAAATGATCGAGAGAAGTTGATCAAAGACGAAGACTGCGTGATGGGGCTGTTGATCTCTGGTAAATAACCAGAAAATGAGGCGGCAGTGCTTCTACTGCCACAGAGTGGGGGGTGAGGGAAAAGAGGGGGTTACATACCCCCCCCCTTTTTTTTTTTTTTTTTTTTTGCTTTGCGTGCACGCGGATTTTCACGTGCGCGCGTACATTTTAGTCTATGTACACCGAATCCCCATCCAAATAGTCTTATTTAAGACATCTCCGGGCGCTGCAATCGATTCTTAAAGTCACGTCTAATGTAAACGTCTGTTGCAGACGCGGGTGGAAGACGATAATGGGTGTTATCACTAACTTGGGAGGCTTTTTTTTTTGTCAAGGTAAAGGGAAGCCGCGCGCACACCTTTTTATTCCCTAAACTGTCTGGAATCGGATCAACTTCGCTAATGCAGTAAAGGGCAGAGAGAGGATGTGGTGGGAGGGGGTGGGCAGACAGAGATTTCAGCACCACGGACAGATCCCCATAAAAAAAAATGTTCCAACCTACAGTAGAAGATCCTCAGAATTCGAGCATAATGCGTGAATAAATGGGTGAATCATAGACATCTTACCGTGCCGATCCGTGTGAACGCCAAGGCATCCCGAAAATCACGGTCTTCTCTCTCCAACCTCAGTGGAAAACATTGATTTGTCTTTTTTTTCCCCCCTCCTTCTCCTATGGTGTCACCCGTCCTTCACTCGATCGCCAAAGCAGATACAACAAAAATTGGGCGAAATAGAAAACAAAGGAAAATAAAATAAAAAAAATAAATAATTAAAAAAAAAAAAAACAAGTCAAGTCTCCTCCGCGTTAGGCTCCATACAGCAGGCGCACGTTAAGAGTGCCGTCTGATCCGGGAAAAGAGGAAGAGGAGAAGGAGGAGGAGGAGGAGGAGGGAGGGAGAGATCTCATTCACGCCAGCNTCTCTCTCTCTCAAAAGGAATTGATCGAGAAAAGGAAAGAAAAATAAAGCAGGCACTGCTCATCTTGGAGAGGGAAAAGGGAGAGAGAAAGAAAAAAAAAATCCGGCCTAGGAAGGTGACAGAACCTCCTTTTTGCCTACAGGCAGAAATGATCGAGAGAAGTTGATCAAAGACGAAGACTGCGTGATGGGGCTGTTGATCTCTGGTAAATAACCAGAAAATGAGGCGGCAGTGCTTCTACTGCCACAGAGTGGGGGGTGAGGGAAAAGAGGGGGTTACATACCCCCCCCCTTTTTTTTTTTTTTTTTTTTTGCTTTGCGTGCACGCGGATTTTCACGTGCGCGCGTACATTTTAGTCTATGTACACCGAATCCCCATCCAAATAGTCTTATTTAAGACATCTCCGGGCGCTGCAATCGATTCTTAAAGTCACGTCTAATGTAAACGTCTGTTGCAGACGCGGGTGGAAGACGATAATGGGTGTTATCACTAACTTGGGAGGCTTTTTTTTTTGTCAAGGTAAAGGGAAGCCGCGCGCACACCTTTTTATTCCCTAAACTGTCTGGAATCGGATCAACTTCGCTAATGCAGTAAAGGGCAGAGAGAGGATGTGGTGGGAGGGGGTGGGCAGACAGAGATTTCAGCACCACGGACAGATCCCCATAAAAAAAAATGTTCCAACCTACAGTAGAAGATCCTCAGAATTCGAGCATAATGCGTGAATAAATGCGTGAATCATAGACATCTTACCGTGCCGATCCGTGTGAACGCCAAGGCATCCCGAAAATCACGGTCTTCTCTCTCCAACCTCAGTGGAAAACATTGATTTGTCTTTTTTTTCCCCCCTCCTTCTCCTATGGTGTCACCCGTCCTTCACTCGATCGCCAAAGCAGATACAACAAAAATTGGGCGAAATAGAAAACAAAGGAAAATAAAATAAAAAAATAAATAAATAATAAAAAAAAACAAAAAACAAGTCAAGTCTCCTCCGCGTTAGGCTCCATACAGCAGGCGCACGTTAAGAGTGCCGTCTGATCCGGGGAAAGAGGAAGAGGAGAAGGAGAAGGAGGAGGAGGAGGAGGAGGGAGGGAGAGATCTCATTCACGCCAGCGCGGCTTCCGAGTCCGTCCGGCCGAAATCAGCGGCGTCATCTCGGAAGAGCAGCCAGAACCAAAGTTCGGACATGACTGAGAACAGAGCGCTGTAATCCCACATCTCAGAACATCACGCCGGGCTTACCGCATGCATTTTTTTTTCTTCAGTATTTTTATTTATTTTATTTTTTTCTTAAAGAACGTGACTTTCCTCCAAGTACGCACAGACCTGAAGCGGATGACAAATGCGCCTCTTTATTTTAGCCGCCAGAGCGTCCAAAACGAGCGCAGATCAGCGAATATGCTCTTCCAGCTTTCTCCCCGAATGCAAGAATCTCGATTCTCTCTCTCTCTCTCTCTCTCTCTCTCTCTCTCTCTCTCTCTCTCTCTTCCTCTGCAGCTCTGCATCGGTCATGCGATATCCAGCCTTGCTGCTGTGCACAAGCTTGATCTTCCCACCAAAACCTTTTCTCTCTCTCTCTCTCTCTCTCTCTCTCTCTCTCTATTTTTTTTTCCCCAACTAGTGGAACTTAAAATCAGGCTTGCGCAAAGCAAAGGCGGCGCACACGTTCTACCTCTGCGGAGAATATAGTCTAAAGAAGAAGAACAAACACAATTCTTGTGTGAAAACACGTGCTGCCGCTCGATGAGGGAATGAAACGCGATTTAAAAGTCTTAAAGGGTGTCTGGTAATGATAAGGAAGGTGGGTGGGGGGAGAAAACGGGGGCAGGTTTGTGGTGGGGGAGGAGGCTGGAAGAAGACCCGCAGAGGGCAGCACGATGATGAAAAAGGCATTCTTTGCAGCAGCAACAAGCGTCTAAGAGGCGCAGCTGTGCGTGAAGCTGTTTTATTCATCATGATTAAGAGAGCTCTTTATTTTGTTTAATTTTTTTTTTCTCTTTTGCCCTGGGGGTGGGGAGTACTCGTTTTTAGCTTACAGGAAACATCCCCTCTGACCTGTGTCACCTTTAGCTGAGTCATGATTTAGGAAAGTGACTCCTTCCCTCTGGATGTTAGATTTTGTCACATTAAAGCTAAAATCTTCAGTTTCTAATCTAGAGTTTGCCGCCAAGCTAGAAGAGGGAAGTGATAAATGTGAAACATGGTGATGGCAGCATCATGCTGCAGTGACGAGTTTGATGGATGGAGCTAAATACAAGAGTAACGGAAGAAAATATTTTAGTTCCATAAAAGGTAAACCTTTACTTCCAAAATACCCTAAAGAATTGTTCTTTTAAAAAAATGGAACATTTTGGAAGTTGTACTCCTTTATTATGTAGGGGCCCCTTAATGTCCCCCCTTAATGGATTTATAGATGCTTGTTTTTTCAGTAGTTTTTACAAAAAAATCTGTTTTCTTTATTAAACGCAGGTCAAAATAGAACAAATAACAATACCCTCCACACTTGTCAGATTTTTACTAATTTATTCTTTCACTTTACAGTTATGTATGTTTGTTTTGTAAAACCCCAATAAAATTCTTTGAAATTTCAGGTTTGCACGGGGACAAAATCCGAAAAAAGTTCAAAGGGTGCAAAGACTTTTGTGTGGATCTGTACCAAAGTTGCGCCAAGACCGTTGCAAATCCATATTGGATTAAACCTATAGTGCTTGCAAACACAAATTTACAAGAGATCTGCATCCGGAGAATTGAATTTACTGTAGGATTAAGCCTAATCCAGTTTTGCACCAAATACTCCAGCCCACTAATGCTGCCATGTTTCTGCAAGAGAGCTCCATGTTTTCTTTTCGTGTTTTTCTTTTTTTTTTTGTAAACCAAATCACGGTTTATTTACCCCCCACCTCACCCTCTTAATTGCTGAAGTCAAGTCAAAGCAGAAGCTGCCCTTTCACCCTCTCTCGCTGCAGAGAGACATGAAACTTTAGAGGCACTTATAACTAAAGCCCCGGACGGAAAATCAAATTAAATCGAGGCATATGGTGGGCCGCCCATGTCCAAAGAGATTTCCCACTTAGTCAGTATTGTGCGGTAATAATTCAACTCTTGGTGCTCTCCGTCTTTAGCATGCGGGGAGCGACAATAAGCGGATGTGGCATCCATGCCGGCTTTTTTCAAAATTAGCCGTGGAGGACGCATTGAATTATCTTAAAGTCTTGTTGCTCTGTAATCGTATTAAGAGCGGTCTATCCTTTGGGGATGGGTAAATCGGTATCAGGCTGGGACACAGCGATGGGTACTCCCTCGCTGTAGAGAAAGTAGCTCCCCGGAGAGGCTTTGTGGCATCAAAGCGAAGGGTGTAGATGCCCTAAATCTTTTTTTTTTTTTTTGCCTTTGTGCTGATGCTGAAGGTAGATAGGCCGGGGTGCTCGCATTGCAAACTTTGCAGAATTCAACTTTTGTTGGATCAAAAGTTTCTTCTCGAAGCTCGGGGGTGAACATTTTTGCACCACGCACAAACGTGTCGGGGTTCCGCCTGCAGACGATGCGAATCTCCCCTCCTCCAAAACCCTAATGGGCTCACACAAACACCAAGTGCCATTACCGTAGATCAGCTGCACAAAGCACGCAACATTCTAATCGGGTCTTGGACAAATAAGAAAGTTATTAAATGCAAATGAAAGTTCACGCTGTGGTGAGCTTATAACATGGGTCTTTTGGCGGATCTTAATGGATTCTAAGCATGATAGAAAAGACCTTCCTCTTTCAAACTCATTAGCAAAGCTGCTGTTATGTGTTGCAAAACATATTTCATTAATAGCTCTTTTTTTTAGCTAAATATTTTGGGATATATTTGCTATATGGGAATTTTCCTTCCTTCCTTCTTTAAAGGAAGTTTTTAAAGCAAGGAGAGGAGAGAGGTTGTTGGCAGTCAGTGTCTTACCCCATCTTGATTATTTTCTATCATTTGCAGAAAGTTCAGGCTGAGTAGTTAAGCGACGGACCAGTTCCAGAAACATTCCAATAGTAAGTTTCATTTTATAACAACAGCTGCACTTTTTAAATGAAATGATCATGACTAAATGTTAGATGTAAAAATTGTGAGGTTTGGAAATGATCCTCAATTGACTGAGATCAAAGTTGTTTTAAGATTGGGGAAATCTGCACTGATGCCGCTCTGACAAGTTAGCATTAAAAGTAATGAAAAAGTTCATCTCCATGTATCAAAACGCTATGACAGACAGTGTGAGGGTGCAAAGTAAATTTCTGTCCAAAGAAAAAAACTCAAGTTAGAAGTTAATTTTACATATTTACAAGGAAAACGCTTATATTATCTGTCAAGAGGTTGTGAATTTACAAAGAAAAAGAATATTTAGTCAGAAAATTGTACTAAAACAACAAAAAAAAGCCAAAAAGTTCTCCAACTAAGGTGGTAAGTTTGCAAATGTGCAAAAATTGACCAAGCTTTCACAGTTGACTTTATAATCTCAGTACACTTAAGAACTTTTAGTTTTAATTGCAGACATTTATATCTTTAATCACTAAAAATTTAATAAGTTTTTCTTTTCTTTTTTTTTGCAAATTCATGACTCTTTTAGACTTTATCAGAGATTATCCAAGTTTTATCGGAAAAAAATTGTGAAATCAATCTTAAAATTACGGAGTTTTAAAAAAACAATGTACCCCTGCATGACCAGTTTTTTCTTTTACCAAACTCTAAAAAACGTCTTCAGCTTTTTGTGAAATTTTCTACTCAGAAATTCTGATTCCTGAGTAGGAATTGAACGCCTCATTTGCTGCAGTTAAAATCTCATGGTTACTTCAATTGAATTTCAAACTCTGTTTAGAAAAAGAAATGGGATCTGTAGTGTTTGTGATAAACTGCAGTTGTCTTCCACTACATTGCTTTTTAATGTTAACATTTGTACTCAAATCCACAAACTAGAGTGTCGTCTATTGGAATTTGATGTGAAGGACCAACATGTAGCACATAGTTACGAAGCGCATGTTAAAATACGGTTTTAATTTCTTTCAAGAAAAGAATTGGAGAAGTCTAGCATGTATTCATATCCATCTCCTCTGAGCCCAAATCTGCATAACCACTGGTGTAATGAGAGCTGAATGTTTTTTTTGGACGACACCTTTACCACCTTTGCACATCTACAACCATTTTCTTTTCCATTCTTCTAAGCAAATAAGTCAAACTCAGTCAGAAGTAGTGGACAAAGCATTTGCGAAAAGCCCTTCTTTGATCTTGCCAGAGATTTTGAAATGTAATCAGGTCTGAACTTTGACTAGGTCATTTCAGCTTGGAAGAGTTTCCATTGTTTCTGCAGGGGTCATTTTCCTGCCATCCTCAAGTATTTTTTGCATTTTGAAGTCGGTTTTCTCGGCATGCCACACCTTTCAGATTTGTATTTATTAAAAAATTAACAAAACCTGTAACCTTTGTCTCCCACTTCACCTCTTTGTGTTGCTCTTTTGTGTAAATACGAATACATTTGCAAGTTAAAGAAAAGCGTAGCTCTCAACCACTTCTTTAAACATTCCATCTGTCTATATCAACGGCTCATGAATCCCTTTTGTCAGCCGAGAGTCTGACATGCAATGTGCTGTGATTAACTTGTGAGGTTTCGTCTGACTCGCCTGTCTCGAGGCCAATTGATGCCGTGAGCAATTTCCGTCCTAACCCAGTAGGTCTCGAACAGGTCTTGGAGGCCAGAATCCATTCAAAACGCTGATAATCGGGGAATTAAAAAACAATTTCGGGTTTGACAGAGCAATCCAACTGGCACATCTCCTCTGCTGATAACAAGATGCGGCGCAGAAATTGCTTTACATAAACAAGCCTGGATGTAGTTTTTGGCCCCCGTAATGGAATGAAGGCTAATGAGACAAGCAAGGATGGATAGGACGGAAAAGTGAAAGTGTTTTGTTGCTCGGCACCGGTGTCACTTCACCAATCACGCCACTAAATAAGTCCGTTCATGCAGTGTCGCGTTTATTTTATATGTCATAAAAGATACAGCAGAAGCCCATTAGCTTTATCTCCATTTGAATATTCTATTTAACATATACAAACACTTAACTGAAACGAGCCTTGTTTTTTTTTTGTTTTGTTTTATTATTATTAAAAGCAGCCTCACAGCACGCTGATATGATTACACAAGCATAATTGTACAAAAGATAATAACAAATCCATAAAGGTAGAATTCACATGAAATAACAATGGAGGCAAAATTGGTAGATTATTTCTTTATTGCTAAAACAATTTTTGGCTGTAAATTATATTAGAAAGCCTCATTTTTACAGAAAGAGAGCGATGGAGATTACTGATAACACGGTGGAACAGCCTAAAAAATTATCTTGGGTTTTTCCAACGTTAGAAAACAATTTTCGTTTTCTCCTCAAACTTTTTTGGATGAGAAATATTAACGGAAATGAACTGACAATGTCACAAAAATGCAGTCAGAAGATGGGATTTCTCAAAATCAAATTAGAGTAAAACACCTGACCTGATTGAAAAAAATAGATATCATTTTTGGGATTCAGCCATGCAAAATAGGCCTACACAGGCGACTTCCAAAAAAATGTATTTATTTTTTCCAACCCAGTGTGATTAAACGCTTTACTGCTACAAAAATTAGATTTCCTTTCTCTAAAAATTACTTTTGGCGACTCCACGCAAAACTCTCCGCACCAGCCTCGTCACGAAGGCCGATATCCGTCACGTTCGCTTTTTCTCGTGAAAGCACAGCCTCTAATCAAACCATGTGGAGCTGAAGCCTGCGCCTCCATCACAGTTCCAGATGATGTAGAGCTCTGCTGTGAGCTCCCACTGTAGAACAGGAGCCCAGCTGCTCTGACAGCCATGATTGATGGTCAAAGCAGTTCAGGAGGGTAAGGGGGGGTTCACAAGGAGCCCTTCCCTCTGTTTTCCCCCCTCTACCCACCCATCCCTCGGCCCAAGCCAAGAGGGACTCGGGTAATTTAAAATGTCGAACGTGTAACATGCAAACTTTAACTAGGAGCCTTAATGAAATGAGCTGCTGACAATGCGATAAGTGCATCCTCGGCGTATCTGCGAGTGGATCAGATTGACTTATTAGCTCCCCTCGCGGGGGGGAACAAAAGCGGTGAACCATAACCGAGTCGAGCCCGTTCATTTAACTGTAGTCAGCAAGCGCGAAAGGCTTTTAAGGTTATGGTGCACTCAAGAGTTGGATGCACTGGTAATAAAATAACCTTCTGTGAGTTCAACTAACTGACTGCTTGGCTGTAGTCAGCTCGGCACTCTCAAAGGGTGAAAACGAAGATCGGTGTAATGTCTTGGATTTACTCAAGCAAACGCAGCATAAACACTCAACCACTAATTGCATGCTGCTGTTCTTTCAGAGAGAGCTGACGGATGGGTGTTAGGTCAGACCTCTCTACAGGTCGGCTGTCAGTCATTTTGAAATGTGAAGTTAAGTATTCAGGTGATTTCTTTTCTGTGATAGGGGAGTTTAAAAGGATATGTCTTTACGAACGTTGTGCCGTACTCCATTTTTGATTAGGGAACTAACAAGCCTATCAGAAATAGATTATCTGCAGTAACTAACTAATTTCACTTCCTTAGCCTAAGTATGTAATATATTTCGTGACATTTATTTAATGGAGCATAAAATGCTCCATTAATGTAATAAAAAGGTTAAAAAAAATTATATATATATATATATATATATATATATATATATATATATATATATATATATATATATATAAGGTGGTTAAGTCATTTCGAAACTACAACTAACTTGTTTCAATTCCAAACAGCAGACGGTGGCCAAAAGCAACTTCCTCAATACCTTTTTTGTTGATTTGGAAACAGTTTTATTTCCCTACAAGGTGCATAGACTTCTCATTATTGGGAATCTGTTCGCTGTTCACCCAAAGCAGAATATTGTTTATCACAAGTTTCTCATGGTAACCTTCAACAGTATTGTTAAAAAAAAATCGATTTTTCAAAGCAGAAATTCAGACTCTGATTAAGGAACATGATGCTATGAAATTATGGCAAAAATATATTGGGATACCAGTGATAATTGAAGGCACCTTTTATATATATTTTTGTTGGTAAACACATTGAAATGGCCAGTTTGTCAAATAGTGTAAAGTCAAACTTGGCTATATTCGTACGGCAGCCAAGCAGAATCAGTAGCACGTGGATTGTAACAGATAAAGTATTTATAAAAAAACCCTCGAAAAATTAAAATTACTCAATAAAAACTTTACTTTAACATATAGTCTATGCAATAAAATCTAGTAGTTTTATTTTTTAACTGTTTATCTATCGACTGTGTCACTCCAGTCCTGTAGGAGGCGGTAGAGCACACTAGTTGCCCACTGCTTCCCAGGCTGCCCGGGGAAGAATAAAAAACGTCTCGGAACCATTTTTGAGGCTTTTATTTGTTTTTTCTAAAGCGTCACAAACAGACATGCAACAATTACAACTTTTAAAGAGGATGTGGATGATTTTTTTGACTCGCTTAACCAACCGAGTTTTTATGGTAAGTAAAGCGTGATGTTATTACCTGTTTTCCGTGTTGTTTCAGCTAATATTCCGTTGGGTTAATGCTGAAGTTTTGACTCTTACTTGTTTTGTTCGAGACTTTTGACTTGTTTCTAGGAGAACTGATGAGTGTGTTTTCTTTGCATAAGACGAAGTAAATACACTCACTCGGTGGTTCACTTGCGTCAACTGAGCAGAAAACTAAACAAAAGACTGTCTTTTGTTTTTATAAGTGATTGTGCAAATAATTTCTGATCTGAAAAACAAACACAGTGTGTGACATCAGCTGAAGTAGTTTCAAGGCTATAACGATTAAATTCCACAGTTACTGGAGTGAAAAAGATGCAACAAGTTATAACTGGTGCTGACCTTTCTATTATTAACAGCTTGTTGTTGGGGTTTATTCAACTGGGAGTTTTTCACACATTGCTATGGTGCATCCACACGTTTCAATGTGTTTTCTTAGGGTTTCATGGAATATATAAAGTAGGAATAGCAAACAAAAATTCGGTCTTATATTTTTTTTCCAGTTTTTTATTTTATTTTCTAAAACAAAAATAATTCTGTTAAGAATTTTTTTTTTCAGCACCACTTTTCAGTTATTTTGGAGGGTTGTTTGATCATGAATGGCTTATTTAAAGTCATGTTTCATGTCTCACGTTTTTAGGACCCAGTCAATAACTAGAGGTGTGCCGATCGATCGGTTACCGATCATAATCGGGCCGATTTTCGTGAAAAAGTGCATGATCGGTGATCGGCGATCATTGGCTCTTGTTGCCGATACCGATCACCT
>NW_006800022.1:1505000-1562389 GCF_000485575.1 Poecilia formosa | reverse complement strand
TGCTTAGAAAAGATCTACAAAGAAATAATTTTGGGTTTATAATTAACTATTTTTTTTCCTTTTTAAACCATTCAGAAGTTCAAGTGTGGAGAATCTCCTACATGACTTTCTGACGGAGCACAGAATTCGTGGTTAAAACTCGCCATCCATGTTTGTAAGACGGAAGACGCCAACCATCACACTACCACCACCATGTTCAACTTTAGGTATGATGTTTTTGTGATTGCTGTTAGTTTACCCCGTACATAATGGGAAGCAGAGGGTCAAAAATGTTCCCGTTTAGTTTCACCTGTCAGCAGGACAGTTTTTCCTGTGGTCTTGAATTTATTTTGTAAATGTTAATTTTGGTCAATGGATGCCATTTCTCTTAGTCTGTTTCTGATTATTCATTTATGAACTTGGTTGGACAATCCAGGAAAGGTTCACTACATTTCGTGTTTTACAATTTGTGGATTATGGCCGGAGTCGGTTTGCGTTAGAAATGGGTTTGTAACCTTTTCCAGAAGGAATTAGCCTAATATTTTCTTGAATTTCTTTAGTTCAAGGCATGTTGTGTTGAGTTTTCAGAACTTTTATTTTACTTTTTGTCGGCAGCTTCTGTTAAAGTGACTTCCTGATCATACAGGCCGGGCATCGACCTTTCTTCAGTGCTGTAAGTGAAACCAAACTCAGCTTTCCAAAAATGGTAAATTACAGTGAAATCGTGATTTAACAAAGTGGGTTAATGCTTTGTTCTTTTTTGTTTGTTTGTTTCTTTAAGAAAGGGTCAGACTTTCTTTTTCATAAAAAATAAAATAATTGCATTAAGTAAAAAGATGTTGGAACACAGAGTGAATTCATTAAAAATAAAAAATAAAAATAAAAAATCCTGGCTTGTGAGGAGCCAACCAGTTAATGAATTTTGCATCGGGCTGTGCCACCCTTTGGGAAAATTAAATGCAAATCAGTTAGTAACCTTTTGAGCAATTCCGCTCACAATCAGGCAAACAAACAAACAAACGCTATAAACCTCATAACCTCTTTGGCAGGTGGAGCACATGCTCGCTAAATAACTAAATAAAACCCACGGAGTGAGAGGCATCTTGTTATATTAATCTTCTTCCAACCAGGAAAATGCCTTCAATTAACCTGCCAAAAAAGCGGCGCACCATCAACACATCATTAACTCAATGAGATCCTCTCAATCAAGTCACAAGAAGGAAGCCTTCCTTTGGTTAGCGTGCACCACTCTAAAGCGTTTTTAATGTAAGATGCCTTGATTCAAACCTTTTTTTGCTGCCAAATTATTGAATAAAGATGTATGAGCCCCATAACAAAATATTAGTTATATTTGATCTGTTTATGTTATTCAGTCATAAGACTGATGCAAAGTGCTGTTACCCATTCAGCATCCGAGTGTCTCAAGAACCCTTGATCATTCATGTAGCGTCTTTGAAAAAGAAATGCGGACCGTAGATTCTGACATTAGCGTTCGGGATGTCGATGCATGCTGCCACATCTGTAGCACTCAGATCGTATTTTAGGCTTGAGTAGCCTCGCTGATGGGCCATCTCCTTTCTGTACAACTTGGACAAAACTATTGTCTTGTCCAACACCCCATCGGCTTGTTTTTGGAAGGAAAAATGAACCTCTCTGCCCAAGAGAAGTGGCTTTGTTTCTTTTTGCAGAAGTTGTCCGTGCGTCACATTTACGGGTGTACTAGAAACACAATACAAAGGTTCCGATTTGGGACGTTTGTATGTAAAAAACAAAATCAGGTTACTGCTTTGATATTGTTTATCAAGTTAGTCTATGTAATTCATTGAAATTAACATGTAAAAATGTCAGTCCTACATTAAATATAAAATTGCTAAATCTCAATCTAACTGCATTGTTTCCAAACTAATATATTAATCATTTTAAATCACCTCTGAGCATTTAAACTCGGTGAAGCTGATAATCCACATTTTGGGACTCCAAGCAAGTTTGAATGAAAAAGTTATTTAAAAAAAATCTGTGCTGTATATCTGCAGCAAAACAATTATTACTTGCTCTAATTTCAAACTGTAAAAGCAGTAGAACATAAAAAAAAAAATCAAGCTTTACTTTAAGTCAAAAGACGTCTTTCTTTACAGGAAGCTTTCACTACAATACGAAGTGTAACATTTAGACTTGAACAACAAAACCCGTTTCCTTTTTGTCAGTCTGAAGACGCTCTCAGCACTTTGATGAATAAACCGCTTGATATTCCATCAAACTCCTTCTCTGTCACTCAGCCTGCCTGAATCTCTCCTGCCACGGTAAAGGTTTAGTTTTTGTGATATTCCTCCTCCTCCTTTTCTTTGTTTTCCTAGTCTCCCTTGAACGGGCTTTTTACAGACGCAGCGTGAAGTACCGGAGGCTTCGCAGCAGCAAGCGAAGGTTAAAAGATTGCATGGCGGCCAGGCAGGCCCTGACAGTCCGGGCACTGGATCAGTCAGTGGATTTGGGGGCTGGTGGCTAAAGCTTGTCCCCCTGAGGTGCACTGATGGAGTGACTTGCTTCATACTGGACCCAATATGTGTGTGTGTCAGTCCGTCTGGACTCAGGATTTTGTCTAGCCCCCAGTAGACTCTGTGGCCTAGATGTAGAGTTCAACAAACAGAAGACTTCCATGGCCTAGAAAAATAAATCTCACCAAGTTAGGCCTACCGTGACTTGTTTACAGTTCTTGCTGCATTTCTTAGTAACTGCTTCAACAGTAATGCTCTAAGCAGTACATGTGCTTCTTATTGCAGCTGTTGAACTACTTAATAAAAAAAAAGGTTATGCAGCTTTCCTGTTGCTTCAGAAGCAACTGCTTCCCTCTTTAAAAAAAATCCTTATGAATATTTGATCTGCATTTCTCAATAATCCATAAACATTTGATTCATTCTATGCATAGATTACATAAAAATAAAATAAAATCTCTGGCCAGAACCTTAAAATTCATGTGTTTCCGGTACACCTGTAAATCTGACGCACAAGTTACATCTGCAACCAGCTGTGGACGATACAAACACTTCTCTTTTGCCTCAACATACAATGTGATAGGAAGTTGGAAAAGACCAAAGTTGTGTGCAAATTGTGGACAAACGAGTTGGTCTGTCATTGACTAAGCACTAAATGCAAATGTAGCAAGCAAACATGTTGCAAAAAGCATGGGGGTTGAATAACCTAAATAATTTATTAAAAACAATATTTAAGTTCACAAGTCTTTCTATTCAATAATGAAGCAGCAAAAAACTATTAAAAAGTTAGTTTTTTGAGTAAAATGCGTTTGACTAGACTGTAATTAACTCAATCAAATTTTTTATAATCCCACTAGTAGTTTTTTTTTTTTTTTTCATTTCACCCAATAAGTATAGCATTTTAGTTTGAGCACATTTAGGTCCTTAACAACCGTCATGACATTTCTGCGTTGCCATGTTCCTCTTATGCATGCGTGGGTTTCTACCTGATGCTCCAGTTTTCTCCCATGCATTTACCTTGTTACTTTACGTTGCCCTAAGGCATGGCTGTGTGCATGTGCTGCTATATGGCTTGTGTGTTTGCGTTGGCTGTGTGATGGACTGGACAGGTGTACCTGACCAGCAGTCAACAGTGTACCCATTGACTGCTGGCATACAGTCCAGCTCCCCTGCAGCTTCAAACAGGATTGAGCTGGTAGCTGAAAATGAGTGAGAAACTGATTTATTCTGCTTTCGGTGACTCAATTCGTCCATCTTTGTAGTTTTTATTGTCATAAAATCCCCACTGGTTGTGTTCTAAAGTGCATTCTGAAATTTGGTAGAGAAAAATTTGCAAACTAGACACCATTCTGTAACTTTATTTATTCAAATGTTTTACTTTTTGTGTTATTTTATGACGCATATAATGAATAATTGATACGACGCTGTCAAAATATATACAGCAGAGATTCCCCTGAAATACCTCAGCATGCAAGGATTTATATTTAGACTTCTGTTCTTAAAACATAACATTGACGCCAGATTTTTATTTATTTTTTTTCAGTGAGTCATACTGATGTTGAATGTAAGGTCGCCACCGCCGCTCTCCGTGCACAATCCGCAGTTCTCTTCATTTTCATACCTCTGCATCCTAAAAATGGAGAGCTTTGGAAGTCGGTAATTTAAAAGAGGATCTGAAGGGAGGCTGTGGCTCACTTGGAGCGTTTGAATGGCGTGCCATTCGACATGTAACGGGGGAAACAAAGCGAGAGTGCGTGTTTGAACTGAAAGTTGGGGGCACCATTTGTAGCGGTGGGACTGGAGGCAATTTGTTTGATAGAGATGTGCCACTGAGGGAAGCTTTTCATTAAAAGTCACTGGAGTTGAGAAGAGAAAGCAGAGTTCCACATTCTTTATATTATTTCACAAAAGCAGGAATGAAGCAAAATCCAAGAAACCACAATGGGTGTGAATGCTGCTTCCTTGGGTTATGACTGCCTGTGCCTTTATGCCCCCCCGTTTTTAAATATCCTTGCCAACAACTAGCAGTTATTGGCAAAGATATTATAACATGTGACGACATGTGAGGTCGTCACATGTTATATTTTGTTGACATAATTTCTGATGCATTTTAGTTTATGTACAGTTCTTCTTCCTGAAATTGCTGGAAGAAGCTCCGAGTCCTACGTCGGAGAAGGCTTTGAGCAAGGAATGTCATTTAAGAGCAGTTATTGCTAGCTGAGTGTTTTGGTGTTGAGTTTGTAGGTTTAACGATGAAAGACGATGGATGACATGAACTCACAAAAGGTGCATTTACTGTTTTTAAATATTTACTTATTGAAATTTGATGAGATTCTTCTGTATTGTTTAGATAAACGGAGGGATGGAGTCTTAAAAACACTGCGGTTGAAAACTCTAAAGCCCAATCTGAGCAAATCAGCAGATGGCTGAAAAGACAAGGAATAGGTAGTTCAGGGTGAGGCGTAACTTTGGCACATTAGCATGTCGCTTGACTCGCTAAACACAAATGAGTTTACATGATCCAACATTTTACAATTTTTATGATCCAACGATTAAAATATTTTTCTTTATTCAGTTTACATCTCTCAAAGTCCTACGCTTAATTAAATCTGTTGATTCTCTTCACATTTATACTCCGTCTTGCTCCGTCCTTTCTGAGAACAATGACACGAGCTGGTAAAATGCACAGTGTAGTGTTTACCCGCTCGGGAGTGCGTCGCCTTGGAGCGGCTTTAGAAGAACTATGTGTCATTCGGTGCCTATTGAGAGGACACAATCAGGTCTGAGCAGCTGCCTAATCTGGAAGCTCGGCTGAGGATGGGGCTGTCATGATGTTCCAACATGTGCAACTGGTTTGACTATTTGATGTTTCACAAAATAGGTTTTATAGGCCAAGCAGGGGAAATATACAATCATCTGTGCATCACATTTGGGAACAACGACTTAGTGCCTTTGCCCTGCAAAACTTGGGCCATGACTATGTTGTGACGAACAATATTAACCTAATTTACCCTCTTTCTGACCTTCGTATATAATTATTAATACATCCAGGCTGTAAAAAGTTATTAACTAAAGATGTAGAAGCTAGAAAAAAAAAAAAATTCAGGGTCATCCCTTGATGTTTCAGCAGGATACTGATTCAAAACACAGAACTAGTTAAGCAGACATAAATGCAACTTCAGTCCTGAATCTTCTTAAATGTTGGGGTGAGAGCAGCAGAATTGAACTAGGACTACACTGAGTAAATGTACTCTGTTTAAAAAAACTTGCATTTTTAAGACTACACCATCTTCACCAGGAGCGTGAACAAGTGTGAAGGATGCTTTCTCATTGCAGTAACGTCATCATTGCAATAACGGTTCCGACACACAAATTGGATCCGTTCCTTCGAGTCCCAGGATAAGTGATGCTGCGGAGGGCGCTGCCGGTCTTTCCAAAAGGTGGGGCGGGTTCACGCCCCTTCGTCTCCAGCTCTATCCATTCCAAAAGCTTGAGTAGCGTTTGATGATCCACCTTTCAACCCGCATTCACAAGCTTCATACTTCGACCTCCCCTTACCGGCAGCGCTGTTATCCACTTGAGTTATCACAGTGAGAAGAAACCATCAGCCAGAAGGAAAGCCAAATGAGTCGTTCCGTTGCCGTTTTGAATTGGTAATTGAAACAGAAGACGGAAGAGACACATCTGTTGCCTGGTTTGGACACGTCGAACACTCTATGGCTGTTTCCCTTCATGGGAAAGAAGAAGCAGAGAGTGGAGAAGGTGCTCCTTCCTCCATAGGTAATTGCATATTGATCCAAGTCACTGAAGATCTAAACTGTGACAGTGCGTTCAGTTTTATCTCTAAAAGAGCTCTTCTGTGTTTGTCTTCCTCCACCCCTCACATTGGACAGTGGCCGAGAGTAAAGAGAAATGATATTCAGCTAATTACATTTTCACAGAGCTGTCCCTCTTCCCTCGTCTCCCAGCTCGCAGGTCTCCGTCGTTATGGACTTCACAATTATTCTATAATTAAACGGCGGAGGCCTTTTCTACTCTACTGTTTGCAAAGTCATTCACTCGTTCTGTGTGGGAGACTTTTTAAATTACCAAGTCACTCCTCCTTCTCCGCCTTTCGCACCTCTCTCCCTCTCCCTGTCTTTCAGGCTTCAGACGCTGTCTGTCCAATGATCCAGAACAGCCTTCAATGTCTCCCCCCGCTGAGGAATTAAAAGTGTTTTTTTGGCGGTTGCGGCCTTCGTGGAGGATTCAAAGGCAACCGGCAAATAAAAAGATTTTTTTTTTTCTCTAAGGAAAGGAGAATTTTTCTTTTTAGAGTACACTTTTTTTTTTTCAGCAGTGGAAAATTATTAACAAACTGAAGGCAACTGCATCTTGAGGCCAGCTTCTTTTTTTTTCTTTTTTCTTTTTTTTTAATCATGGGGAAAATTCACTTTGAATACTTAAATAGGTCCAAAAAGAAATGAATGAAGCCTCTACAGCTTCGTGTTTTGTTCCAGGAGTTGCTGGCAGATTTCATACAGTCATATCAGTAAAGGAGGAGACGGACAAAATGAAAGGGAGTTCTTTTCAAATTCAGATATCCTATTTTAGTTCTGCCAAAAAAGAAAAAAAAAAAAAAAGCCAGTCCTGTCTGAATTGAATAATTTAAATTCTGTGTTTTATCTCCCTACGCTCTCTGGGGTCTGGTTCACACTACGCTTGCATGTGTGACTCAGTTCGAGGTGTTGCATCACAAAGCTTCGGAGTGTGGATGAGCAGACGTGCGCGCGTGTATCCCTGCCATTTGGAGGTGGTTCTCACAAAACATCTTATCTTGCCACTCGCATGGCAATAACGGTTAGCAGTTTCGAGTCGCCTCCTGTAAGAGACAGTCACTGAAAAGCTGGCACCAGTTTTGTGAAGGGGAAGAAAAAGAAAGATTGACTGAAATTGTTTTTCTTTGCTTTGTAAACTGTGGTTAAGCACAAAACTAAAGGTTAGTTTGAGTTTCTTTCTGACTCAAAGAAAAATACTTTGAATAATGTGAAACACCCTTTTCAAGTATCTTCACTGCTTGCTCTGGGTGGCACCTCTTGAGGGGTCTCAGACTTCAGTCCTTGAGCACCATTCTCTGGACCAAAAAGTCATCTGACAGTTTCAGGACAAAGGCCTTTGGAAATCAAAATGAGAGACATCTGCTACAAACAAAGTTGAATCCTCCAAACCTAGGATTCATCAGTTTATTTTGAGGGGGTCGTTTCACCTTCTCACCACGTTGATTACCCAATCAGGAAGGTGCCAGTCCATAACAGAAAATGCTGCCTGGTCTTACCTGCCTGTTTTCTAACTGCTTTAAATAATCTTGTTAAATCACCTTTGTCTCCAAGCAAAGGAGACGTTGAAAGTCGTAATCGGTTGTTGTTTTGCAGCCGAGTAATTTTCCCTTAAAGTTTGTTCAGCAGTACTTGTTAAATCTTAAAATTGAGATACTCCTGCAATCCAATTCCTTCTCACTATCCTGACAGCGGGAAGCCATTTGGCAAAAGTTTTTGCCTCCAGGCCTGTGTCCTTAATGCAACATCATCCTTGGATAGCCTTGGGTTCTTGTTTCACCGCGTCTGCAGTGCATCCGGAAAGTACTTACAGCACTTTACTTTTTCCACGTTTTATGTTGCAACTTTATTCCAAATAATAAATGAATCTCTTAAAATTCTACACAGAAATACCTCATTAAGATGATGTGGAATAAAGATGCATACGATTTTTTCTAAATGATTAAAACTTGAAAAACCATGAAATCAAATTTTCAAAAGTGTTCAGTATTGTTGATCCATCTTTAGAGGCAATTACAGACTTAAATATTTTTGAATATGATACCATCAGCTTATCTCACCTTTCTTTAAGCAGTTTAAGCCATTCTTCTTTGCAACCCTGTTTTGGAGGTCTACAGATATTTCCTTTGATTTCATACTTTGTGTTTGACCTCTGACCTTCACTGTCCACTGTGGGGCCTTAAATAGACAGATGTGTTTCTTTCCAAATCGATTCCAATTAACATAATTTACCACAGACAGACTCCATTTAAGTTGTAGAAACATCTCAAGGATAAATAGTGGAAACAGCTCAATATTGAGCCAATGATACTTATGTAAATGTGATTTCTTGGTTTTCTGTTTCTGTTACATCAGCAAAAATCTCAAACATTTTGCCACATTCCCTGAATTGGGCATTTTATAGAAGAATTTTGAGAAATGAGATTAATTTAATACAATTTATAATATTACTGTAACATAACAAAATCTGGAAAAACTGAAGAACAGTGACTAATTCCTGAATGCATATCTGTGTTGATATTGGTTTTTATAGTAAATCCATGCATTTTTCAACAAATATGTTTGTGATGGGATCTGGATTTTAAGTGGGTTGTGATAAAATATTACACTGTTTTATTTTGCAGTTGTTTTCAGAGTGCTCTTACTTTCATTTCTTTTCCTTAGATTGATCGTACTCGGCTGCAGTTGGATTCCAGTAGAAACCTCGAAGCACTATCCCATGGCTTTGGGCATTCTTGGGCCATATATAGAGATGATGTGTCACACAAGATGGCTTCATCATTTGTTTTAGTGACCCGTCAAATAACCTGACAGAAATCCTTTCCAGATTCTTTAAGGAACTCTTCAGGCAAAGATGCCGGAAGAGTTTTTCTTTGAGAAAATGGTTCTGGTCAAAATGTTAAACTTAGTTAGCCGTTTTCACATAAAGGCTTTGTGCATCAATATGCATGCACAGTAAGAACATACAAGCTCCTCGGAGGACAAAAAACCTTGAAGCTTTTAGATTAGTGACCGTTCTGCCTTGCAGCAGACAAGTAGGCACATTTTCTAAGCTTGTTTTGGTAAAAAGTAAAATGGAAAATTCAGTTGGACTCATCTCAGCAGGTGCTCAGATGACTTTCCTTTTCAAACACCATTATAATTAGCTCATGTATACAATATTTCACATTATCTCAAAAAGACAAAGCTGTTGTCTTCCCACATATGTTGCTCTGTGCTTCCTGACAGCAGGCTGAAAGAACAATCTTATAACTTTGCTTCAGAAACACATATTTAAGAGCATGTAGTCCTTCTAATAGACCATCTAATGTCAGCTTACTCTAGTTAGCTGTGCAGGAAGCCCTTTAAAACTAATAGATTTAGTGATTAGTCAAATTTTTCTTTTATTTTTTGACTGTGCATTAAAATTACAAATTCATGTATAAATAACAATATTAACTTAATGAGCTGTTTTTTTTTATTATTATTTAATCATTTTGTCCATATTGCACAGTGAGTTTTTTTGTTTTGTAAAACTCTGGCTTTATTCATAAAAATTACTAATCTGTTCCTAAAAAGAGCAATATTATTAAAAAAGCAATATTATTAAAAAAGAATTCAAATAAGAGTGTTCGGTTTAATTTTGCAGTTTAGCCCAAAACCCTTAAAAGATCCAAGCATCTTAATAGTTCTTTAAAATCCATCTAGTGAAGCTGTTCTTCTAAACTCCTGGCTGTTTAAGCTTAATTTCAATGAAAGGTGCATATCAGGCGTTATCTGTTAAGTGCCCTATAGCCAAGCCTTAAGCCTCCTTTATGTCTGTCTTCTTTCCACATTCCATCTCAATCCTTTTCGTTTTTACTTGGACTCCATCACCTTTTGTTCTAAAAAGGGATTGAGAATGTCTTTGAGACTGTCTAATGTAATTCTGCCTTCACTTTTCTTCTAGATAAATTGTCTATCACTTCCAGCAGTTGAGAATCCAGTCTGAGCACCAAAGCACCTATATTAAAATAAATAATAGCCTCCATATTTTCTTGGAATCTATTTGGTTTTTTTCATGACAAAATAGATTCCAGAAATACCATTATGCCCCGGTAATTCTGAAACGGCAAACTAAGAGAAGATCTCAGTTTCATTCATTTACTCAATAGCTTTTAATGTTGACTATTTGGCAATATATTAATTCAGGATTTATGATAAGGACATAGAAGTATAATGAAAAATGTTTTCAGAAAATTTAATTTTTCAAAAATATCTAACATGGCATTTAGAGTAAAATAATTATTCTTAAGAAATCTAGTTTAATTTAAATGCTAAACATCTACAACACTATGACTACATAGTAGTGGGAATATTAACAATGTGAGCAATTTTTCTAATGAATATTGGCTTCAAATTGATCAAAAACATAATTTTAACTTCAGCAAAAATGTAATCAAAATTCTTGCCATCAATATTTTCTTATTTATTTTTTGTAGTTATAGTTTATTTCATTTTTTTATTATTGGATACTGTAAACTTTAACTGGGGATAAAATGATTTCTCTCTCCTTCTGCATATTGTCGGCATTGCAATCCTTGTAAATGTAACAATGACTAAAAACATCTAATAACACTCATGTTTGTCAAATTCATAACAAACTAAGCCACATTTATCTCCCAGAGCTTGTACATGACTACATTGTATTATGTTAGCTGTGCAAGTGACAGGCTATTAATAGCAATTAAAATAGATCAATAAACAAGCGGTAAAGAATAAAACGTTATCTGTTAATTATTAGCAATTTACTGATAGCTCCATTATGGGCTTAAGCTGTTCCGAGTGCTCCTATATTTAACCAGGACGGAGTTGATGTGGATTTTGCCGGCTCAATATTTGCATTAACAGCACAGGTGTATCCAATAAAGCGGCCACTGAGTGTATTCATTTCCAAGAAAAAAGCATGTTAAAAGTTGACATTGTACATTTTCTGTTTCTTGCAACATCTTGCTTTCCCACGTTTCGCCAGTGGACAACTTAAACCTGAGAGCTTTTTCTAAGTAAGGCCCTGAGATTCTTGGCAGTTTGCGTTGCAAGCTCTAATTCAACTTTGGATCTTCACATACCCTTATTCTTGTGGTGGAAAAAAAAGGCAGATGGAGCTTTCTTGGCCATGGCCAATAGAAGAAGATAATTAAAAGCACTTTTCATTTGTTTGAAAGTGTGGACTGAGTGAGAAGTAAGTGGCAAACAATTATCCTACACAACATGCCAAGGGGTTGTTGTTTTCAGGTGAAGTTGCCAAACAACCCACCACTCTGCAAGTGAGATCTAAGTAAAATGATAGTTGAATGAGTTTATTTTTAACGTTCACATCGCAGAACCATCTCGCCTCTGCTGAAAGTTCTCGATTCAGTTGAATTACTCAGAGAACAAAAGCGACAAAGAGTCCGAATTATCGCTCATTTGAACAATTTCTTTGAAATGGCATTATTTAGTAGTATTGGGTTTTGCTCGCAGGCAAAAGCATTAGATCGAGAAGGAAGCAACTCAAAGATGATAATTTTATTACTTATTGCAGAGTCAAGAAGATTTCTGTTGAAGATCTACTTTGTTTCGGCTCCAGCTGAATAAAAAGGACGGGGCTTTGCATTTTCCATTTCTCTGATCCCCTAACGTAGAAAACGGCCTCTCGTTTTGCTGCATACGGAGCATGATCAGCCCTTTCGCCCCTTAACTGCAGAGAAGAGTTAAGTAAGCCATGTTTGAGCCAAAGTGTTTTTTCAACGTGGAGACCGTTTGGCATAAGCAATGGTTGATGGGACTAATTTGTGAAGGGTGGGAAAATGATACAATCATTGACAGTCACTGCCTAATGAACAGGTTAACTGTGTCGTCGGAGCTCCTACATCCATGGAAAGGTCAAAAGCACTTCAGAGACTATAACCCTTTAAGTGGAGCTGTGCAGACATAGTGCTAAATTTGCCCTCACTATGCTTTGGTTCGTAGAGGCGGTGGGGAGAGAGAAATACCTGGTGCCACTGATCTGTTACCTGCACTCACTTGCCTAAACAACTCTCATTTGCAATGTTGGTGCAAAGCTAAAGTTCAATGTATTAAAAATGTATTCTTGGCTGCTTTTCTGATTAATCATCTCCAGGGTCTTCCTCCTTTTTCAAGTGGATGGACAGGCCTTGATCACTTTAAATGTCTTCAGATAGTTTGCTAAAAACACAAACATGAATACTAATTTTGTCTATAGATTTGTGGTTGGATTGACAAAATCTTTAACGTTTTAAACACCTTGCAAGACTGCAAAATATTTAAAATCACACAATCATTTGGACATTTCAAACCCCTCCTGATATTTTAGTCATTTTTGGCACAACAGTGGTGTCTTTAGCTTCTAAACACTACTGATTGTATTGGCTGTTCATGATACTTGTAGCCTAAAATGTGCTTTTCAATGCTATTGGCTATTGATGTCGGAGCTTGATGAGATTTCCACCAGTCATCTCATCGCGGTGTGACCCACTGCATCCCAAGTCTATGCTAAGCCGCATCCTGACAAATTTAAATCCAGGTCCCCAGTGTGGCAAATCGGACCGCATGCAGTCATCCAAAGGGGAATACCCTTCCAGGCAGAAAAAGGCAGCATGTATGTTCGCAAAACCTTTGGGGAAGGCTACTCTGCTGAATACAGATAAGGGAAATGAAGAATTTATGCGACCTAATGGGCATGAGAAATACTAATCCTTCCCAAATGCTATATGGAAGGCTATAATTTTTTTTTCCCAGTATCCTGTCAAGATCCTCAAAAGCAGCTAATTATACCCACTGTAAAACACTGATCCTCTTTAAATCCATCATGTTTTCAGTGCTGCTCTTGCAAGCTGACCAGAGAGAAAAAGATATTACTTTGCAAGTCTTACAAACAGCCCAAATCTGTCAGGGAAGGTAAGAAAGGGACCTCCTTGTATTTTGCCTTTTTTTTCTTGTCTCCCTTCTTCTTCTTGTCTTTTTCACCACCAGCACTTGTCTGTGGAGGGCTCTAAAATAAGAAATCCCTTTCCGCAGATATAATTAATCACTCTGGGAGAACAGGGCGTGTAATTATTTAGGTTACCACAGAACTCTTCGAACCTCCTCCACTTCACCCTCCCTTCATTCCACACAGAAGGCTTTTAGGAACCACACTAAGCATGGCAGCGAACCATAAAAGCACATTTTGAAGCGCGTGACCTTAAGTGTATCCGTGAATGTCCGATTTAGGTTTTCCATAATGTTTTGCCACCATAAGTGAGTCACATTTAGCTTTTGGTTTTACACATTTTGTTTGAAATTTTGACCGTTTTACTCAAAGAACTGAGCAAATTACCTTATAATGATGAGGCAAAATAGATATTTGGTCATTAATTTGGTGTTTTGTGAGTAGTTGCATTCATAGCTTCAAACTGTGGATGCATGATGATGTATCTCCATTAACATCATCAATCTACATCTGATTAGCTTGGAGTGTCAAAGTCCATTCTTAGTCCACATGGGGTCCATTGCCACGGGCTCCATTGCCACCATGAGCATTGTTCTTGAAACAATTACATTTTATTGTCTGGCCGGTTCTTGTTTTCTTCCATTGTGTTTTTATATTCAACTTTCTTTGATCTGAAACAAAAAAACAAAACAAAAAAACAAGGGGATGTGCATGCAGTAGCAACTGATGCAGTTTCTTTCCCTTTGTAGCTGCTATTAGTGTGATGATTAGAATAGAATTAATTACTTCATAGTGCTTTTATCCCAACTCTGACAAATTGAGGCTTCTTTTTGCACAACCAGAAAAAACAAAGTGTTTGGCAAACGGCAGCAGAATATTTGTTTAGAGGCACGGCGGTAGAAAAGGGAGGTGGAATGGCCCTGCCTTCTCTTTTCTTCCCAGTCTGTTTGGCAAGTAATTATACACCCTTGCTTTGCTGATAAAGAGTTCAGCATCAGTTCACCTGGAGATTAATACAGCACAATGAACACAGTCGTTTGGAGTGGTCCTGGTTGGTTTGGAATTATCCCGATTCAATGGGACTCCAACTAAAATCCTCCCTTGCCCAGCGGCCCGGAGAAAGTTGCTATTGTGCAGCGTCAGCGGGCAACCATCAAGCAAGCCAGAGAAGGGAGAGGCAGCTCAGTAATGTGAGCTCTGCCAATTGGATAACACTGGTGTCCAAATGAGGGATGGCAGCACTTGTCAAGAGGGTGATAGAGCCGTGCTCTCTAAAGGGGAGGGTAGACTGATAATGTACTTTGTGCATGGTATGATGCCCCAAAGAGGGAACGTTACAAAGCCTGAGAGTCTACACCAGACGTCAACACACATTTCACTAATTCTCCTGATGAGATGCATTATCAAGGGGGTGCTATGTTGCAGCTCTGCTCTTAAGTGGAGACTTGCACTCTTCCGTGCCAGCAGCCTGACAGCATAAAGTGATGTTCATGTGGTGAAATATTTACCAGTATAAAAGGTCAGTGGATCACCAGTTCATTGATCAGGATTCATCCTCTGGGAACAACGACCGCTAAAAATTTCATGACCGTCCGTCCTGCAGTTGTAAAATATTTCAATGTATGTAGCGTGTGTTATGCCTGTGGGTGACCTCAGCCTTACAGGGGCTGGCTCTTATGGTTCTCAATTGGGAAAACGTTTGAATGCATACCCTAAGGGCTGACCTTAGAGGCTGTGTTTCAGACAAATTGATTCCATATGACACGATGGAGCCTAACATTCAGTTTCTTAGAATATTTGAATACATAAGATCTACATTGTATGAATTTATCTAATTTCAAAAATAAATTCTCTCTCTCTTAGATTAATTTATATGTTCAAATTAACTGTTCAATTATGGAACAAAAATCGAATTATCAGTGTTAAAATTACAATTAATAAAATTTTTGATCAATTTGAGAAAAACAAAGCATCAATTAGTTGATTTTAAATATGAACTGTTCTTGATACCCTTTTGATTTGGTTTTTAAGCGTGTGGTTGAATGAGGAACCTACTAGAAGTTAAAATAGAAAAGTTATTTACAGGAAGAAAAATCTGTATATAATTAACAGTCAGAGTATATAGTGAACCCCTGATATTAAAAATCTCAAATATCTAAGAATCCAAAAATGCTCGAGTTAAACTTATACCTGCCTCTAGTAATGACACCAAATAATACTTACCTTAATATGCATTAATTCACACACTTGAAATCATGTTGGAACATGTTGCTATTGGGGATACAGCCAAGCTAAACGCCACCCGACAGCATGTCAAGTGGCATTGCGCCTAGATATTTCAGCAGTTATGCAAATTATCTGCAAATTTGTGACATTACACACAAATAGCATTCCACCTATTTGTGGAATAGGTGACTCCGCAAAAAACTGTGAAAAGGCAGGGATCCAATGTAGATAAGAACTACATTGGGCAATACATAGTCAGTGGGCCTGTGTTATTCACTGGCACTCTGGATGGGAGTGGAGAGGGTCTGGCTCACACTTGGAAGGCACTATTGGCAATTACTAAAAGATTGGGGGTGAAACAAGATCAAGTCGTTTGAGATCTTGCAATATTACTTGTTGAGGTGGCCATTTTGCGAGCAATCCCCCTTTTTTTTTTAGGTTAACTTCCTAGTGGGTAAAGAGATGTTAAAGAAAACTAACCTCACTGTAGGGACTACATGTGCCTTCTGTCCCAGAAAAGCCATGACATCTCAGAATGAGGTAGTGACAGGGATTTCTGGATGCCCCTTCTCAAACTGTTACCACCTCGACCCAACCTTAGATAAGTGGAAGACAATGATCATTGATGGATCTGAGAGTGGCAGTAGATAAAATGGCTGCAGTCAGTTTATCCACTTGGGACCAAACCGAATTTAATGACAGCTGGCAAATCCTCCAGTAGTTCTTGAGACATTTCAAGTCGGAAGACACCTGACATTGGAGAGACGGGTTGAGATTGACGTCTCTGGGGCAAGTGGTGTTTATTTGCTGTGGTTGAAAACACAACTGTTTGCAAGAATAACATCTTTTCAGAGTAATCTGCCTCCTCAAGGCAATAAATCTAGGATTACTGGTAAGAAGTTCAAAATTAAAGAAACCCCAACACTTTTTGAGTGACATTGAAGGAGGGAGTGCAGAGATTTACTTTGAGTTTGAATCAAAACAGTTGAACTCACAAAGGGCAGCTTTAAACGATGAGAGATAAAAACAAATGTTTGTTCACAAGCCTGTCAGCCGGGGATTTTTTAAATCGTATCACTTTGTGTGTAATTTTAATATATGCTCCGTACATTTTGGGTAAGTTTGCCTGAGTGCTGTGGAAAAATAGATTCCAGCCCATGCAAGTCCCCTCTCCCCCAGCACATCGTTGTCTTTCATTTCTCTCCCACACACTGTCTCGGCACCAACTCTAAAGTGAGTAATGCTTTAAAAGTTCCTGTAGCCAGGGGAAAGACTGTCAAGTAAAATTATATGTTGGAAAGATCTNCTCAATCAAATTTTTTATAATCCCACTAGAAGTTTTTTTTTTTCGTTTCACCCAATAAGTATAGCATTTTAGTTTGAGCACATTTAGGTCCTTAACAACCGTCATGACATTTCTGCGTTGCCATGTTCCTCTTATCACTGCGTGGGTTTCTACCTGATGCTCCAGTTTTCTCCCATGCATTTACCTTGTTACTTTACGTTGCCCTAAGGCATGGCTGTGTGCATGTGCTGCTATATGGCTTGTGTGTTTGCGTTGGCTGTGTGATGGACTGGACAGGTGTACCTGACCAGCAGTCAACAGTGTACCCATTGACTGCTGGCATACAGTCCAGCTCCCCTGCAGCTTCAAACAGGATTGAGCTGGTAGCTGAAAATGAGTGAGAAACTGATTTATTCTGCTTTCGGTGACTCAATTCGTCCATCTTTGTAGTTTTTATTGTCATAAAATCCCCACTGGTTGTGTTCTAAAGTGCATTCTGAAATTTGGTAGAGAAAAATTTGCAAACTAGACACCATTCTGTAACTTTATTTATTCAAATGTTTTACTTTTTGTGTTATTTTATGACGCATATAATGAATAATTGATACGACGCTGTCAAAATATATACAGCAGCGATTCCCCTGAAATACCTCAGCATGCAAGGATTTATATTTAGACTTCTGTTCTTAAAACATAACATTGACGCCAGATTTTTATTTATTTTTTTTCAGTGAGTCATACTGATGTTGAATGTAAGGTCGCCACCGCCGCTCTCCGTGCACAATCCGCAGTTCTCTTCATTTTCATACCTCTGCATCCTAAAAATGGAGAGCTTTGGAAGTCGGTAATTTAAAAGAGGATCTGAAGGGAGGCTGTGGCTCACTTGGAGCGTTTGAATGGCGTGCCATTCGACATGTAACGGGGGAAACAAAGCGAGAGTGCGTGTTTGAACTGAAAGTTGGGGGCACCATTTGTAGCGGTGGGACTGGAGGCAATTTGTTTGATAGAGATGTGCCACTGAGGGAAGCTTTTCATTAAAAGTCACTGGAGTTGAGAAGAGAAAGCAGAGTTCCACATTCTTTATATTATTTCACAAAAGCAGGAATGAAGCAAAATCCAAGAAACCACAATGGGTGTGAATGCTGCTTCCTTGGGTTATGACTGCCTGTGCCTTTATGCCCCCCCGTTTTTAAATATCCTTGCCAACAACTAGCAGTTATTGGCAAAGATATTATAACATGTGACGACATGTGAGGTCGTCACATGTTATATTTTGTTGACATAATTTCTGATGCATTTTAGTTTATGTACAGTTCTTCTTCCTGAAATTGCTGGCATGAGTCCTATGTCGGAGAAGGCTTTGAGCAAGGAATGTCATTTAAGAGCAGTTATTTCTAGCTGAGTGTTTTGGTGTTGAGTTTGTAGGTTTAACGATGAAAGACGATGGATGACATGAACTCACAAAAGGTGCATTTACTGTTTTTAAATATTTACTTATTGAAATTTGATGAGATTCTTCTGTATTGTTTAGATAAACGGAGGGATGGAGTCTTAAAAACACTGTGGTTGAAAACTCTAAAGCCCAATCTGAGCAAATCAGCAGATGGCTGAAAAGACAAGGAATAGGTAGTTCAGGGTGAGGCGTAACTTTGGCACATTAGCATGTCGCTTGACTCGCTAAACACAAATGAGTTTACATGATCCAACATTTTACAATTTTTATGATCCAACGATTAAAATATTTTTCTTTATTCAGTTTACATCTCTCAAAGTCCTACGCTTAATTAAATCTGTTGATTCTCTTCACATTTATACTCCGTCTTGCTCCGTCCTTTCTGAGAACAATGACACGAGCTGGTAAAATGCACAGTGTAGTGTTTACCCGCTCGGGAGTGCGTCGCCTTGGAGCGGCTTTAGAAGAACTATGTGTCATTCGGTGCCTATTGAGAGGACACAATCAGGTCTGAGCAGCTGCCTAATCTGGAAGCTCGGCTGAGGATGGGGCTGTCATGATGTTCCAACATGTGCAACTGGTTTGACTATTTGATGTTTCACAAAATAGGTTTTATAGGCCAAGCAGGGGAAATATACAATCATCTGTGCATCACATTTGGGAACAACGACTTAGTGCCTTTGCCCTGCAAAACTTGGGCCATGACTATGTTGTGACGAACAATATTAACCTAATTTACCCTCTTTCTGACCTTCGTATATAATTATTAATACATCCAGGCTGTAAAAAGTTATTAACTAAAGATGTAGAAGCTAGAAAAAAAAAAAAATTCAGGGTCATCCCTTGATGTTTCAGCAGGATACTGATTCAAAACACAGAACTAGTTAAGCAGACATAAATGCAACTTCAGTCCTGAATCTTCTTAAATGTTGGGGTGAGAGCAGCAGAATTGAACTAGGACTACACTGAGTAAATGTACTCTGTTTAAAAAAACTTGCATTTTTAAGACTACACCATCTTCACCAGGAGCGTGAACAAGTGTGAAGGATGCTTTCTCATTGCAGTAACGTCATCATTGCAATAACGGTTCCGACACACAAATTGGATCCGTTCCTTCGAGTCCCAGGATAAGTGATGCTGCGGAGGGCGCTGCCGGTCTTTCCAAAAGGTGGGGCGGGTTCACGCCCCTTCGTCTCCAGCTCTATCCATTCCAAAAGCTTGAGTAGCGTTTGATGATCCACCTTTCAACCCGCATTCACAAGCTTCATACTTCGACCTCCCCTTACCGGCAGCGCTGTTATCCACTTGAGTTATCACAGTGAGAAGAAACCATCAGCCAGAAGGAAAGCCAAATGAGTCGTTCCGTTGCCGTTTTGAATTGGTAATTGAAACAGAAGACGGAAGAGACACATCTGTTGCCTGGTTTGGACACGTCGAACACTCTATGGCTGTTTCCCTTCATGGGAAAGAAGAAGCAGAGAGTGGAGAAGGTGCTCCTTCCTCCATAGGTAATTGCATATTGATCCAAGTCACTGAAGATCTAAACTGTGACAGTGCGTTCAGTTTTATCTCTAAAAGAGCTCTTCTGTGTTTGTCTTCCTCCACCCCTCACATTGGACAGTGGCCGAGAGTAAAGAGAAATGATATTCAGCTAATTACATTTTCACAGAGCTGTCCCTCTTCCCTCGTCTCCCAGCTCGCAGGTCTCCGTCGTTATGGACTTCACAATTATTCTATAATTAAACGGCGGAGGCCTTTTCTACTCTACTGTTTGCAAAGTCATTCACTCGTTCTGTGTGGGAGACTTTTTAAATTACCAAGTCACTCCTCCTTCTCCGCCTTTCGCACCTCTCTCCCTCTCCCTGTCTTTCAGGCTTCAGACGCTGTCTGTCCAATGATCCAGAACAGCCTTCAATGTCTCCCCCCGCTGAGGAATTAAAAGTGTTTTTTTGGCGGTTGCGGCCTTCGTGGAGGATTCAAAGGCAACCGGCAAATAAAAAGATTTTTTTTTTTCTCTAAGGAAAGGAGAATTTTTCTTTTTAGAGTACACTTTTTTTTTTTCAGCAGTGGAAAATTATTAACAAACTGAAGGCAACTGCATCTTGAGGCCAGCTTCTTTTTTTTTCTTTTTTCTTTTTTTTTAATCATGGGGAAAATTCACTTTGAATACTTAAATAGGTCCAAAAAGAAATGAATGAAGCCTCTACAGCTTCGTGTTTTGTTCCAGGAGTTGCTGGCAGATTTCATACAGTCATATCAGTAAAGGAGGAGACGGACAAAATGAAAGGGAGTTCTTTTCAAATTCAGATATCCTATTTTAGTTCTGCCAAAAAAGAAAAAAAAAAAAAAAGCCAGTCCTGTCTGAATTGAATAATTTAAATTCTGTGTTTTATCTCCCTACGCTCTCTGGGGTCTGGTTCACACTACGCTTGCATGTGTGACTCAGTTCGAGGTGTTGCATCACAAAGCTTCGGAGTGTGGATGAGCAGACGTGCGCGCGTGTATCCCTGCCATTTGGAGGTGGTTCTCACAAAACATCTTATCTTGCCACTCGCATGGCAATAACGGTTAGCAGTTTCGAGTCGCCTCCTGTAAGAGACAGTCACTGAAAAGCTGGCACCAGTTTTGTGAAGGGGAAGAAAAAGAAAGATTGACTGAAATTGTTTTTCTTTGCTTTGTAAACTGTGGTTAAGCACAAAACTAAAGGTTAGTTTGAGTTTCTTTCTGACTCAAAGAAAAATACTTTGAATAATGTGAAACACCCTTTTCAAGTATCTTCACTGCTTGCTCTGGGTGGCACCTCTTGAGGGGTCTCAGACTTCAGTCCTTGAGCACCATTCTCTGGACCAAAAAGTCATCTGACAGTTTCAGGACAAAGGCCTTTGGAAATCAAAATGAGAGACATCTGCTACAAACAAAGTTGAATCCTCCAAACCTAGGATTCATCAGTTTATTTTGAGGGGGTCGTTTCACCTTCTCACCACGTTGATTACCCAATCAGGAAGGTGCCAGTCCATAACAGAAAATGCTGCCTGGTCTTACCTGCCTGTTTTCTAACTGCTTTAAATAATCTTGTTAAATCACCTTTGTCTCCAAGCAAAGGAGACGTTGAAAGTCGTAATCGGTTGTTGTTTTGCAGCCGAGTAATTTTCCCTTAAAGTTTGTTCAGCAGTACTTGTTAAATCTTAAAATTGAGATACTCCTGCAATCCAATTCCTTCTCACTATCCTGACAGCGGGAAGCCATTTGGCAAAAGTTTTTGCCTCCAGGCCTGTGTCCTTAATGCAACATCATCCTTGGATAGCCTTGGGTTCTTGTTTCACCGCGTCTGCAGTGCATCCGGAAAGTACTTACAGCACTTTACTTTTTCCACGTTTTATGTTGCAACTTTATTCCAAATAATAAATGAATCTCTTAAAATTCTACACAGAAATACCTCATTAAGATGATGTGGAATAAAGATGCATACGATTTTTTCTAAATGATTAAAACTTGAAAAACCATGAAATCAAATTTTCAAAAGTGTTCAGTATTGTTGATCCATCTTTAGAGGCAATTACAGACTTAAATATTTTTGAATATGATACCATCAGCTTATCTCACCTTTCTTTAAGCAGTTTAAGCCATTCTTCTTTGCAACCCTGTTTTGGAGGTCTACAGATATTTCCTTTGATTTCATACTTTGTGTTTGACCTCTGACCTTCACTGTCCACTGTGGGGCCTTAAATAGACAGATGTGTTTCTTTCCAAATCGATTCCAATTAACATAATTTACCACAGACAGACTCCATTTAAGTTGTAGAAACATCTCAAGGATAAATAGTGGAAACAGCTCAATATTGAGCCAATGATACTTATGTAAATGTGATTTCTTGGTTTTCTGTTTCTGTTACATCAGCAAAAATCTCAAACATTTTGCCACATTCCCTGAATTGGGCATTTTATAGAAGAATTTTGAGAAATGAGATTAATTTAATACAATTTATAATATTACTGTAACATAACAAAATCTGGAAAAACTGAAGAACAGTGACTAATTCCTGAATGCATATCTGTGTTGATATTGGTTTTTATAGTAAATCCATGCATTTTTCAACAAATATGTTTGTGATGGGATCTGGATTTTAAGTGGGTTGTGATAAAATATTACACTGTTTTATTTTGCAGTTGTTTTCAGAGTGCTCTTACTTTCATTTCTTTTCCTTAGATTGATCGTACTCGGCTGCAGTTGGATTCCAGTAGAAACCTCGAAGCACTATCCCATGGCTTTGGGCATTCTTGGGCCATATATAGAGATGATGTGTCACACAAGATGGCTTCATCATTTGTTTTAGTGACCCGTCAAATAACCTGACAGAAATCCTTTCCAGATTCTTTAAGGAACTCTTCAGGCAAAGATGCCGGAAGAGTTTTTCTTTGAGAAAATGGTTCTGGTCAAAATGTTAAACTTAGTTAGCCGTTTTCACATAAAGGCTTTGTGCATCAATATGCATGCACAGTAAGAACATACAAGCTCCTCGGAGGACAAAAAACCTTGAAGCTTTTAGATTAGTGACCGTTCTGCCTTGCAGCAGACAAGTAGGCACATTTTCTAAGCTTGTTTTGGTAAAAAGTAAAATGGAAAATTCAGTTGGACTCATCTCAGCAGGTGCTCAGATGACTTTCCTTTTCAAACACCATTATAATTAGCTCATGTATACAATATTTCACATTATCTCAAAAAGACAAAGCTGTTGTCTTCCCACATATGTTGCTCTGTGCTTCCTGACAGCAGGCTGAAAGAACAATCTTATAACTTTGCTTCAGAAACACATATTTAAGAGCATGTAGTCCTTCTAATAGACCATCTAATGTCAGCTTACTCTAGTTAGCTGTGCAGGAAGCCCTTTAAAACTAATAGATTTAGTGATTAGTCAAATTTTTCTTTTATTTTTTGACTGTGCATTAAAATTACAAATTCATGTATAAATAACAATATTAACTTAATGAGCTGTTTTTTTTTATTATTATTTAATCATTTTGTCCATATTGCACAGTGAGTTTTTTTGTTTTGTAAAACTCTGGCTTTATTCATAAAAATTACTAATCTGTTCCTAAAAAGAGCAATATTATTAAAAAAGCAATATTATTAAAAAAGAATTCAAATAAGAGTGTTCGGTTTAATTTTGCAGTTTAGCCCAAAACCCTTAAAAGATCCAAGCATCTTAATAGTTCTTTAAAATCCATCTAGTGAAGCTGTTCTTCTAAACTCCTGGCTGTTTA
The DNA here is from genome assembly GCF_000485575.1 of Poecilia formosa. Lineage (NCBI taxonomy): Eukaryota > Metazoa > Chordata > Actinopteri > Cyprinodontiformes > Poeciliidae > Poecilia > Poecilia formosa. The sequence goes on along the minus strand of NW_006800022.1, from coordinate 1,538,928 downwards.
AGCTTAATTTCAATGAAAGGTGCATATCAGGCGTTATCTGTTAAGTGCCCTATAGCCAAGCCTTAAGCCTCCTTTATGTCTGTCTTCTTTCCACATTCCATCTCAATCCTTTTCGTTTTTACTTGGACTCCATCACCTTTTGTTCTAAAAAGGGATTGAGAATGTCTTTGAGACTGTCTAATGTAATTCTGCCTTCACTTTTCTTCTAGATAAATTGTCTATCACTTCCAGCAGTTGAGAATCCAGTCTGAGCACCAAAGCACCTATATTAAAATAAATAATAGCCTCCATATTTTCTTGGAATCTATTTGGTTTTTTTCATGACAAAATAGATTCCAGAAATACCATTATGCCCCGGTAATTCTGAAACGGCAAACTAAGAGAAGATCTCAGTTTCATTCATTTACTCAATAGCTTTTAATGTTGACTATTTGGCAATATATTAATTCAGGATTTATGATAAGGACATAGAAGTATAATGAAAAATGTTTTCAGAAAATTTAATTTTTCAAAAATATCTAACATGGCATTTAGAGTAAAATAATTATTCTTAAGAAATCTAGTTTAATTTAAATGCTAAACATCTACAACACTATGACTACATAGTAGTGGGAATATTAACAATGTGAGCAATTTTTCTAATGAATATTGGCTTCAAATTGATCAAAAACATAATTTTAACTTCAGCAAAAATGTAATCAAAATTCTTGCCATCAATATTTTCTTATTTATTTTTTGTAGTTATAGTTTATTTCATTTTTTTATTATTGGATACTGTAAACTTTAACTGGGGATAAAATGATTTCTCTCTCCTTCTGCATATTGTCGGCATTGCAATCCTTGTAAATGTAACAATGACTAAAAACATCTAATAACACTCATGTTTGTCAAATTCATAACAAACTAAGCCACATTTATCTCCCAGAGCTTGTACATGACTACATTGTATTATGTTAGCTGTGCAAGTGACAGGCTATTAATAGCAATTAAAATAGATCAATAAACAAGCGGTAAAGAATAAAACGTTATCTGTTAATTATTAGCAATTTACTGATAGCTCCATTATGGGCTTAAGCTGTTCCGAGTGCTCCTATATTTAACCAGGACGGAGTTGATGTGGATTTTGCCGGCTCAATATTTGCATTAACAGCACAGGTGTATCCAATAAAGCGGCCACTGAGTGTATTCATTTCCAAGAAAAAAGCATGTTAAAAGTTGACATTGTACATTTTCTGTTTCTTGCAACATCTTGCTTTCCCACGTTTCGCCAGTGGACAACTTAAACCTGAGAGCTTTTTCTAAGTAAGGCCCTGAGATTCTTGGCAGTTTGCGTTGCAAGCTCTAATTCAACTTTGGATCTTCACATACCCTTATTCTTGTGGTGGAAAAAAAAGGCAGATGGAGCTTTCTTGGCCATGGCCAATAGAAGAAGATAATTAAAAGCACTTTTCATTTGTTTGAAAGTGTGGACTGAGTGAGAAGTAAGTGGCAAACAATTATCCTACACAACATGCCAAGGGGTTGTTGTTTTCAGGTGAAGTTGCCAAACAACCCACCACTCTGCAAGTGAGATCTAAGTAAAATGATAGTTGAATGAGTTTATTTTTAACGTTCACATCGCAGAACCATCTCGCCTCTGCTGAAAGTTCTCGATTCAGTTGAATTACTCAGAGAACAAAAGCGACAAAGAGTCCGAATTATCGCTCATTTGAACAATTTCTTTGAAATGGCATTATTTAGTAGTATTGGGTTTTGCTCGCAGGCAAAAGCATTAGATCGAGAAGGAAGCAACTCAAAGATGATAATTTTATTACTTATTGCAGAGTCAAGAAGATTTCTGTTGAAGATCTACTTTGTTTCGGCTCCAGCTGAATAAAAAGGACGGGGCTTTGCATTTTCCATTTCTCTGATCCCCTAACGTAGAAAACGGCCTCTCGTTTTGCTGCATACGGAGCATGATCAGCCCTTTCGCCCCTTAACTGCAGAGAAGAGTTAAGTAAGCCATGTTTGAGCCAAAGTGTTTTTTCAACGTGGAGACCGTTTGGCATAAGCAATGGTTGATGGGACTAATTTGTGAAGGGTGGGAAAATGATACAATCATTGACAGTCACTGCCTAATGAACAGGTTAACTGTGTCGTCGGAGCTCCTACATCCATGGAAAGGTCAAAAGCACTTCAGAGACTATAACCCTTTAAGTGGAGCTGTGCAGACATAGTGCTAAATTTGCCCTCACTATGCTTTGGTTCGTAGAGGCGGTGGGGAGAGAGAAATACCTGGTGCCACTGATCTGTTACCTGCACTCACTTGCCTAAACAACTCTCATTTGCAATGTTGGTGCAAAGCTAAAGTTCAATGTATTAAAAATGTATTCTTGGCTGCTTTTCTGATTAATCATCTCCAGGGTCTTCCTCCTTTTTCAAGTGGATGGACAGGCCTTGATCACTTTAAATGTCTTCAGATAGTTTGCTAAAAACACAAACATGAATACTAATTTTGTCTATAGATTTGTGGTTGGATTGACAAAATCTTTAACGTTTTAAACACCTTGCAAGACTGCAAAATATTTAAAATCACACAATCATTTGGACATTTCAAACCCCTCCTGATATTTTAGTCATTTTTGGCACAACAGTGGTGTCTTTAGCTTCTAAACACTACTGATTGTATTGGCTGTTCATGATACTTGTAGCCTAAAATGTGCTTTTCAATGCTATTGGCTATTGATGTCGGAGCTTGATGAGATTTCCACCAGTCATCTCATCGCGGTGTGACCCACTGCATCCCAAGTCTATGCTAAGCCGCATCCTGACAAATTTAAATCCAGGTCCCCAGTGTGGCAAATCGGACCGCATGCAGTCATCCAAAGGGGAATACCCTTCCAGGCAGAAAAAGGCAGCATGTATGTTCGCAAAACCTTTGGGGAAGGCTACTCTGCTGAATACAGATAAGGGAAATGAAGAATTTATGCGACCTAATGGGCATGAGAAATACTAATCCTTCCCAAATGCTATATGGAAGGCTATAATTTTTTTTTCCCAGTATCCTGTCAAGATCCTCAAAAGCAGCTAATTATACCCACTGTAAAACACTGATCCTCTTTAAATCCATCATGTTTTCAGTGCTGCTCTTGCAAGCTGACCAGAGAGAAAAAGATATTACTTTGCAAGTCTTACAAACAGCCCAAATCTGTCAGGGAAGGTAAGAAAGGGACCTCCTTGTATTTTGCCTTTTTTTTCTTGTCTCCCTTCTTCTTCTTGTCTTTTTCACCACCAGCACTTGTCTGTGGAGGGCTCTAAAATAAGAAATCCCTTTCCGCAGATATAATTAATCACTCTGGGAGAACAGGGCGTGTAATTATTTAGGTTACCACAGAACTCTTCGAACCTCCTCCACTTCACCCTCCCTTCATTCCACACAGAAGGCTTTTAGGAACCACACTAAGCATGGCAGCGAACCATAAAAGCACATTTTGAAGCGCGTGACCTTAAGTGTATCCGTGAATGTCCGATTTAGGTTTTCCATAATGTTTTGCCACCATAAGTGAGTCACATTTAGCTTTTGGTTTTACACATTTTGTTTGAAATTTTGACCGTTTTACTCAAAGAACTGAGCAAATTACCTTATAATGATGAGGCAAAATAGATATTTGGTCATTAATTTGGTGTTTTGTGAGTAGTTGCATTCATAGCTTCAAACTGTGGATGCATGATGATGTATCTCCATTAACATCATCAATCTACATCTGATTAGCTTGGAGTGTCAAAGTCCATTCTTAGTCCACATGGGGTCCATTGCCACGGGCTCCATTGCCACCATGAGCATTGTTCTTGAAACAATTACATTTTATTGTCTGGCCGGTTCTTGTTTTCTTCCATTGTGTTTTTATATTCAACTTTCTTTGATCTGAAACAAAAAAACAAAACAAAAAAACAAGGGGATGTGCATGCAGTAGCAACTGATGCAGTTTCTTTCCCTTTGTAGCTGCTATTAGTGTGATGATTAGAATAGAATTAATTACTTCATAGTGCTTTTATCCCAACTCTGACAAATTGAGGCTTCTTTTTGCACAACCAGAAAAAACAAAGTGTTTGGCAAACGGCAGCAGAATATTTGTTTAGAGGCACGGCGGTAGAAAAGGGAGGTGGAATGGCCCTGCCTTCTCTTTTCTTCCCAGTCTGTTTGGCAAGTAATTATACACCCTTGCTTTGCTGATAAAGAGTTCAGCATCAGTTCACCTGGAGATTAATACAGCACAATGAACACAGTCGTTTGGAGTGGTCCTGGTTGGTTTGGAATTATCCCGATTCAATGGGACTCCAACTAAAATCCTCCCTTGCCCAGCGGCCCGGAGAAAGTTGCTATTGTGCAGCGTCAGCGGGCAACCATCAAGCAAGCCAGAGAAGGGAGAGGCAGCTCAGTAATGTGAGCTCTGCCAATTGGATAACACTGGTGTCCAAATGAGGGATGGCAGCACTTGTCAAGAGGGTGATAGAGCCGTGCTCTCTAAAGGGGAGGGTAGACTGATAATGTACTTTGTGCATGGTATGATGCCCCAAAGAGGGAACGTTACAAAGCCTGAGAGTCTACACCAGACGTCAACACACATTTCACTAATTCTCCTGATGAGATGCATTATCAAGGGGGTGCTATGTTGCAGCTCTGCTCTTAAGTGGAGACTTGCACTCTTCCGTGCCAGCAGCCTGACAGCATAAAGTGATGTTCATGTGGTGAAATATTTACCAGTATAAAAGGTCAGTGGATCACCAGTTCATTGATCAGGATTCATCCTCTGGGAACAACGACCGCTAAAAATTTCATGACCGTCCGTCCTGCAGTTGTAAAATATTTCAATGTATGTAGCGTGTGTTATGCCTGTGGGTGACCTCAGCCTTACAGGGGCTGGCTCTTATGGTTCTCAATTGGGAAAACGTTTGAATGCATACCCTAAGGGCTGACCTTAGAGGCTGTGTTTCAGACAAATTGATTCCATATGACACGATGGAGCCTAACATTCAGTTTCTTAGAATATTTGAATACATAAGATCTACATTGTATGAATTTATCTAATTTCAAAAATAAATTCTCTCTCTCTTAGATTAATTTATATGTTCAAATTAACTGTTCAATTATGGAACAAAAATCGAATTATCAGTGTTAAAATTACAATTAAAATTTTTGATCAATTTGAGAAAAACAAAGCATCAATTAGTTGATTTTAAATATGAACTGTTCTTGATACCCTTTTGATTTGGTTTTTAAGCGTGTGGTTGAATGAGGAACCTACTAGAAGTTAAAATAGAAAAGTTATTTACAGGAAGAAAAATCTGTATATAATTAACAGTCAGAGTATATAGTGAACCCCTGATATTAAAAATCTCAAATATCTAAGAATCCAAAAATGCTCGAGTTAAACTTATACCTGCCTCTAGTAATGACACCAAATAATACTTACCTTAATATGCATTAATTCACACACTTGAAATCATGTTGGAACATGTTGCTATTGGGGATACAGCCAAGCTAAACGCCACCCGACAGCATGTCAAGTGGCATTGCGCCTAGATATTTCAGCAGTTATGCAAATTATCTGCAAATTTGTGACATTACACACAAATAGCATTCCACCTATTTGTGGAATAGGTGACTCCGCAAAAAACTGTGAAAAGGCAGGGATCCAATGTAGATAAGAACTACATTGGGCAATACATAGTCAGTGGGCCTGTGTTATTCACTGGCACTCTGGATGGGAGTGGAGAGGGTCTGGCTCACACTTGGAAGGCACTATTGGCAATTACTAAAAGATTGGGGGTGAAACAAGATCAAGTCGTTTGAGATCTTGCAATATTACTTGTTGAGGTGGCCATTTTGCGAGCAATCCCCCTTTTTTTTTTAGGTTAACTTCCTAGTGGGTAAAGAGATGTTAAAGAAAACTAACCTCACTGTAGGGACTACATGTGCCTTCTGTCCCAGAACAGCCATGACATCTCAGAATGAGGTAGTGACAGGGATTTCTGGATGCCCCTTCTCAAACTGTTACCACCTCGACCCAACCTTAGATAAGTGGAAGACAATGATCATTGATGGATCTGAGAGTGGCAGTAGATAAAATGGCTGCAGTCAGTTTATCCACTTGGGACCACACTGAATTTAATGACAGCTGGCAAATCCTCCAGTAGTTCTTGAGACATTTCAAGTCGGAAGACACCTGACATTGGAGAGACGGGTTGAGATTGACGTCTCTGGGGCAAGTGGTGTTTATTTGCTGTGGTTGAAAACACAACTGTTTGCAAGAATAACATCTTTTCAGAGTAATCTGCCTCCTCAAGGCAATAAATCTAGGATTACTGGTAAGAAGTTCAAAATTAAAGAAACCCCAACACTTTTTGAGTGACATTGAAGGAGGGAGTGCAGAGATTTACTTTGTTTGAATCAAAACAGTTGAACTCACAAAGGGCAGCTTTAAACGATGAGAGATAAAAACAAATGTTTGTTCACAAGCCTGTCAGCCGGGGATTTTTTAAATCGTATCACTTTGTGTGTAATTTTAATATATGCTCCGTACATTTTGGGTAAGTTTGCCTGAGTGCTGTGGAAAAATAGATTCCAGTCCATGCAAGTCCCCTCTCCCCCAGCACATCGTTGTCTTTCATTTCTCTCCCACACACTGTCTCGGCACCAACTCTAAAGTGAGTAATGCTTTAAAAGTTCCTGTAGCCAGGGGAAAGACTGTCAAGTAAAATTATATGTTGGAAAGATCTTTCATCATCGCGAATGTTGTCATTTGCTTTCCCTCGGCAAATGACAGAGCTGAGAAACGGAAAGTAAACTCTGCATCATTAAGGATGGAATAAACACAGTGGAATGTGAACAATTCTCTGTAATGTATGTTAAGGTTTCCCTTAATCTCTTTATAGTTAGTGCCTTTAAAGGATGTTAGCTGCTTATTATGACTGCACGCAGACGACCTCCGCTTCGAGGACAAGGCATTCACATTTCAGATTTAGCTTCGACAGACCACAGGACAGTTTTCTGCTTTCTCTACATTTGTGCTTCCAGGTGTGAATGCTTGCAGCAGACTGATGGACACTGACAATTTGGTTTCAGGAACATTCCTGAGCCCAGGCAAGGTATTTCTCCACGGAGTTTATTCTATTTTATTAATTCACTGTTTTCTGAACTAGAGCTGCAGTGAACAGTTTAATAATTGATTATCCGTTTGATTATTTTGACAGTAAATTGGATAAAAGATTTTTGCACATTTCTTCATTTAACCGTTCATTTAAGCTTATTTTGTACAATATTAGACGTAAATAATAAATTGCAACAAATCCGTTTATTTTTAAAGTAAGAAAACATTGCCTAAAATGCAGTAACTGGGTGAATTTAGTGTTCGGTTGTAGCAAAGGATGCATCTGCTTTGACGTCTTTGAGTTAGGTTTCCGTGCTCACCAGAGGACCGTTGTTACCCTTGTGAAAGTGTTCAATGACATCTGCCTAAATGTGGACTGGAAAAACCTCCGTAATGGTTTTGTTGAACCTGAATGCAGCATTTTGCACTGTTAACCATCATATGTTACTGGGGTGACTTCAGAACTGGGTCAGATTTTCTGGGAGAATAATTGACTTGTTTGAATTACGCTTAAAATACTTTTGCTATTTATAAATCTTGACATTAAAACTCTCTTGTCTTTGTATTAACCTTTCAGATTACTCGATTCCTCTGGTTCAAGTCTACTCTGTGTGCCCAGATTCAGAAAAGAACATAAAAAAGCCACATTAAGATTTTATGATCTTCTGATATGGGGGAAAACAAAAACTTGAAAAAAACTACAAAAATGCAGAAACCCTTAGTTTTGTTCAATCAAAGTTAGTTTCCTTTGAGAGCTCCATTTATAAAATTAGCAGATTAACTTTAGTTTGTAGTCAAAGGTTTCTTTACTTCATTCTTTTTATGTTTTCATTGTTTTAAGCAATTTGAATTGTCTTGTTCCTGAAATGTGGTACACAAACAAACTTGCCTTTTCTTAGAAGAGCATTTAAAGAGAGAAGAAAATAAGCTTTGGGGAAAGAGGAGGCGTCCTTCACTAAGGGCAAACGGATAAGAAAACGTATTGCAATAAAAGCCGTGTTTCTTTTTTTCTACACAAGATCCGGGGATAAGGAAAAAGACAAAAACGGAACGCTCCATTTTCCTGGATGGCATCTTGAACTTGTGGAAGTTTAGTCAAAGGCAGCAGCACATAAAGAATAAAATGCGCATCCAATGGCACATCGGTGTTATTTCGGAGGCCTTGGCCTCCGCATCCACGGATCATTTTACACGTGAACAAGGAGGGTTTGGAAAATGAGATTGAAGGTCGTTAGAAAGACTGCACACTCATTGTTGTGATGAAGTCTCTGCTGAAGGTAAAACAAGATTGCACACAGATCCTAAGCGAGAGAACCGCCGAATGAATATAACATTACAAACACAGATATGGAATAAGGAGAGGTCAGAGAAACTAATCTATAAAGATCAGTATTCTTGTTTCATTGCATTGACTTTCTCGTTGCATTGACTTTCTCGTTGCATTGACTTTCTCGTTGCATTGACTTTGACTCAACCCCTGCAAATAAAACTTCCACGTCTTAAAATAGGGAAGGCTTCGAATTGAGTTCAAGGAAATCCAAACCCGCAGTACAAAGGACGGCTTTTAGAGCCTGGCTTGACTTCCTGACATGGAGACTTCAAAAGGACTCCCAAAAGTGGAAGCTCCTGCTGGTTGTTATTATCAACTTTTTGCAAGTCGGGTTTTCAGTTGTAAATTTCTGAAGGGAAGACATCCAACTAAAGAAGTTGTGATTTATTTTTCTTGAAAGTTTGTCCCCCCCCAAACCGCCAAACTGGGTTATGATCAAAACCTGCACAGTCTCCTTTTTGTCAAGAACATGAATTGCTGTCCGGATGTGGCGGTCTAATCAAAAAGTGCCAGCCCAGGACATGTGTTTTTTTTCCTCCTTCTTCTTTTTTTCCCTCTGAGGGACCCATAAGCTGTAACTGACAGGGTACCAAAGAGTCTTTGGCAGGTCCATTCGCCCATTCAGAGGGACCGCGGGAGAAAAAGGAAGCAAAACTTGGTGTATTGCTTTCTGATGATAAGAGCCAAATCATATGAGGGCAGAGGATTGATTAGGCTACATTTTTCCCCCTGCAGTTTCGTGCAATAATTTTCTTCCTATACATCTTCTTTGATGTGAGACATTCTGCGAATATTTGAGGAATAAAAGCAGTAATAGAAGCTATTTTCTACAAGGACACGGAGGTTCAGGAGGAGCACTTTGTGTGCCTTACTGATTTCATGCTTTAACTTTCTCCTCTGCACTGTTTTATTTAAAAAAAAAAGTTCTTTATAGAGCATTAGATTGTGTTCCAACCATCTTTTAATTATTAGGTCAGTTCTTCCTCATATTGACATGAGAAAGAATAAAAGAAATCTTTAAAACCAATAAAAGCTCACGGCAGAATAGAGCAAAGTGTTAGATACAGTGTTAGAAAATTGATTTATCCCTTGTCCCTGCAGGATTCTATTTAATTGTTCCATTTAGAAAGAAAAGAGAGTGAAAGGAGAGCAGGAGTGAGGGGGAACATTATTAAAGAGGGGCTTCTGCTGAGAGTTGTTTCCCTCTGCAATGCTAGCTCTAAGATTCCTCCGCATGCACAGCGAGCATTATCGCACTCATGAAATCTCTCTCATTCCCCCTCCTTAATGCCCGCGCTCCATCCGATTACAGCATCTACATTCCTGCAGAATACTAATCTAGCAAGTAAATGGTAACACGTTATTCGGAGTGAAGTTCAAGACCTCAGCTAATTTGGTTTAGCATTGGAGTGGAACCGAGTTTAATAGATCTCCAGTGCAACAGCTCATTTGCAGAATTAAAACAGACTCTGTGGTCACATGCATTGTTTTTAATGCATGTCGGGGCTTTAAAATAAAAAAAATTGAAGAATTTCTTTCTTTTTCTCTCTCTCTCTCTCTCAAAGGACACATGTGCCTTTGAAGTCACTGAAAGTCAAGCTTCAAGGCATCAACCAAAGAGTCAAAGTTTGGCACCAAACCAAAAACCTACAGCTAGCCGTAGCTAAATGTTATGTAATATAGAGATAAACTGCTGGTAGTTTTGTTAAAATTATTCTTTTTAACCGCATGGTGTTTCTGCACATTAAACATTCGTTATGTCAAGTTTGCAAAAAAAAAAAAAGAACAGTTTTGTCAAACTCTTATTATAACTGACTTTATTTAAATGAATTTCCAGTTAAACATGCTTGAGTGATTGATTAGCATAATGATCCCAAACGCGCACCAATTCAGAATAGATAACAAGGGATATGATTAACCCCTTAAGTCCTCGATAAAATGTTTTCGCTGCCCAACAGATGTTGTACTTTGAAAATAATATATTGGTATTCACCATGCAAATGAGCGCTGACTGCTATGTGGTGGGAAATGGATAATTGTGCAATTTGTGGCAAGTGAGAAATGAAATGATTTAACTTTCTGAACTTCTGGTCGTCCTTCAGAATCTCACTCCAGGTATTGGAAAGGTGAATAGAGGTGTGGATAAATCGTGCTAGACGCTCGGGAGACAAGCGAATATTCAGTTTTTTAGCAGGACGGCGATTATAAACGTGTGTTCAGAAGTCATGGGCACGATTTAAATTTCAGACCTTAGAAGCAAGTCCAGATACTCCAAAAGGTTGACGTTTATGGTTGTAATTTAAGGCAAAAGTGAAAAAGATAAAGCAGTATCAGTGTTTTGTGGTCATCACCAACTTCATTGAACACTGAATTCAGTACATAAAAATGCTTCAGAAAACTAATATTGATTGCATTTTTCCCTCCCTTTAATCATTAGACACCTAATTATTGCTTGTGCCTCATAATGGAGTTAGAGTTGCTGCTTCCTGTCTCAGTTAAGAGCACAGCCATAGGTCTGCAATCTGTAAGGTAATCACCGGACGGTTAATTTGCTACTTCAGGGTTATTCTTGGACACTGTTTGACCTTTGATACCCATATTCATCATGTAGATATCATTGTGATATAATGAGAACTGGAGTCATAAAATAGAAGAATAAATGACATTCCCTTTGCAGTGGACCTCCTTCTCTATTCATGTGTATTTCAGTTCCCTCTGGGCATAGTTGCCAAAGGTTAGCCTTGCAGATATAAAAAATGCAGTTGATATCTCCGCAGGAAAGCCATTTATTTGGGAGTAGGCAGGGGGAGATTTTTAATTATGAATTGATCTGTAAAAATCTTAGGGTCTTGGTGAAATTCAGCAGCAGGGAATTATCAGCTTTAAAAGGATTCAGGAAGAAATTGTTTTGATGGGAGTCCATAACCTAAACGTATAGTGTATACATTGAGTCAAGACATTTTTATTTAGATGGGTTTTTTTGTTTTGTTTTGTTTTTGTTTGTTTTTTTGTTTTTTTATTTTTTAATTTTTTTTTATATGTTTTGGATTTTCTAGAATGTGTCAATGTTTGATAAAGTTTTGTTTTCAAATGTTTTTCAACCTGGACCTACGTAAAAATGTAATTGCCCCCTAAATCTGAAGTGGTCAACCAAAAATGTTTCATTACTCAAAGAGGGTGCATTGGTTTTAAAAATGAGTAGGTTAATTTAGTCAGCTTTTTCTACAAATAAATGATTTTGAAAACTCACTTTTTTGTCATGTTTCAACTGAAACATTAGATAAATGTAAGCAGTGATTATGGCATTAAATTATTTTGCCATGAAAGAAAAAAACATGAAATACTTAAAGGATAGACAGATACTTTGAGTAACAAATTATAACCCATACAAGCCATATTTAGGAATGATTTAGAAAATAATCTGTTATACTTGGACGTAGAAGGTTATCTGTAAACAGATTGTGTTTGAACAACTTCGGTAAGCGTAATGACCACAGTTTAGCAAAAAGCTTACCTCATATACACATTTCCCCCCAACCCCCGCAGTTTGTAAAAATGTGTATAATTGCTCCAAGGTGTTCCTTCCAAGATCCCGCCTATCAGCCGTCGCCAGAGATGACTCTCTTTTACCGGTGGAAGTCCTGCCTGTTTCTGATTTCTAAAGGGGCTTTAAGCCGCATGAAGCCTGAATGCCTCATAGGCGCGATTGTGTTGTGTTTAAGGCTCGCTCCTCGGTCGAGCAAAGAAGACGAATCAAATGGCTCCTGGCAAACGCACGCGTTCCCACTCGGAGTGCACTCTCTGGTTTGCCGGTTAGCACATTCGGCCCTCGCTGTTCCCCATCTGCACTGGCCTCTCTGAGAGACCGATGGGGAACAATGGCTGTTTGGAGCTGTTAATGTCCCCGGCTTCACGCTGACAGCAATGGAAACAATGCCATCGTCGCATGACTGTACATTGCAGGTAGGCGAAGCTTTATGGCTCGGCTGGAGCAACTGGTCCCCCACTGGTTGATAGGATGCATTATCCACACTTACATTTTCCACTCATCACATTAAAGGAAACTGCTGGGGTTCACTTCTGTTTGTTTTTGGCCTGAAGGATGTTGAAAGTGTAGCTCTGGCCATTTTCCTTTGTATAAGGTCAGTGGCCCAGGCTGTAAATGTTGCATTACCTGCATACATCTGAAGCTCCATCATCATAGTCATGAAAAATGTGTCCTTCTGCATTGTTTTTGTCAGGAAACGTCCTGTAAAACTACTTGTGGCAGCTAAATGTAGGCTGATTTGAAAAGAAAACAGTACGTAGTACATGAATACGAAAATGAAATATATATTTACCGTTAATTCATTCGAGATGTGATTAAAAGCTGTAAAACAAACACCAAGTAAAAACATTAAAAATATAAATAAATAAATCAATCAGCAGTTGACGCAGTAGTGTATAAAAGCCAAGCATTGACGAGCTGTTTTGTGAGAAGCACTTAGAACCGCACTCTATTATCACGAGTAATTTTAATTTAAATTTATTTTTTTTTTTTAATAACAGAAAGCCTTGCAATGTGACGGCAAGCTTTAGTTAAACATTAGTATTAAAGGAACATTAATAGTGGCTATTTTTAATTAACTCTACACCAGAGCTGCTTTCTTTCATTAAAATATCTAATTGAATGTTTCTGACTATGAAAACTCTCTCAATTACAATCTTTTTGCTGGTGCTAAGTTTTTAAAATGTTCTGACACAGTAAAACTTTTTTTTCTGCTATTAACCATAACAAATAAAAAATAAAAAAAAAATCCATCCATCGATTGTCTATATTTGCTTAGGCTGGACACTTTGAATAATGAATTCATAAAATAAGGTGTCTCGCTAACAGTTAACCTAATTTATGGCAATACCACTTTAATTGTAGAAAAAAAATGTAAATAATTTCAGTCATTAGGGGTCTCAGAAGTCTCCTAGTGTTTTTATATTAAATTTGTTTATACTTTAAACAGCTAATTTAAATCACAACAATGTAATTATCCAAATTACATGCAACAAATACTGCCTGAGTCTGCTCTTTAATATTTTATCTGGTTATACTGATGTCAAACCACATCTGCTTAATAAAACAAACATATTTTTTTTTCCTCTTTGACTTTCTTCTCGTCTAATCTTTCCAGCAGTTGCCAACTTAACACAGAGAGCACAACAGAAATACATCAATAGACTCTGGGAAAATGTTTAATCTTGGTTGTCAAACAGCAAAATGCTTTTTTTTTTTTTTTTTTTTAACAAAAACCTGTGATAAGGTGCAATTTTCCTAATGCTTGCTGCTTTTTGCACACAGCTAAGATAAGAATATTTCTTTAGCCTTTTTACTCCCTGTATAGATATCTGGAACATCTTTTTGAACACACTACCAATTAGTATCACAGGGTGACAGCTAAACAGCGTGGCTAAGTTCAACAGGGTGCAGGATTGTTTGCGAGAGAGCTTTTCAGGGTGTGATAACATGATATCAAGAAAAACAGGCTGCCCAGTGGACTTCTGACGGGGTTCACGCCAAGATCTGTAAAATCCTCAAATGCTTGCCGGCACTGCAATCTGACTTGGGTAGAATTTGAGCTGCCATTGTAGCAAATACATGGAATAGTTTTTTGGTTTTTTTTAGGGTTGTTGGTGCTTCCAAAGATCCAGAAAAAAAAAGAAAAAGAAAAAAAAAAAAACTAAAATCTTCACTCCCAATACGAGGGTTGAGTAAATGTAATTTATATGATCCGAGACAAAATAAAAATTTTTCAAAATTTGTAAATTAACTCACATTTAGTTACATTTAGTTGAGATGGTCTGACTTTAAAAGGGCTGTTCATGCTCAGAACTCCTCCAATCAAGAGTGGACCCAAATTCTTCCACAGCAACATAAAAGAACCATTTCGAGTGATTACAACCGCTTAATGGTGGCTGTCCCCTCAAATGTCGACACAGTCACCATAGCTGCAAGTCTTGGAAGTGAAGAGGGTTTTCTAACGTCGTAGTTTTAGGCTTAAAACGACAACGGTTGCCTGTCGTATGGGTAATTCATGGGACGTTGTTTACATGTCAGCAGCAGACAGTTTATCTCCCCGAACAGGACCGAGTCTTATCTGCTAATGTGTACGAATGGTGATTATTTTAGTGTTTCGGTCACAAGCTTGATGCCTGCACGCTGCGCACGCTGTTCATAAACATTGTTACCGCTCATGCACGATTCATATCGCAGATGAAACGAGATTTGCAGTGTTTATGCGTTTCTTTGTTGTTTGCTTTGATGTGCGAGCCCGTGAGTCATTAAACAGACCAAATTATCTCAGGATTCCTGAGCTGATTTATTTTTTATTTTTCCCCTTCAGATGACAGCACTGCCCGTCTTTTAGCTAATGTACTATTTACAGCTGGTTAGTCCTTTTGTTGGTGAGGAATTCAGTCCTAAAGTAGGATAAAATGATTGAGGGTCATGGAAGCATGGCCAGCTTGAGACATTCTCAGTGAATCCCACATTTGTCCAACCGCTCCAGAAAAGGGTTAGAGGCTTTCTATCATTCTAAAATATTCCTGATTGTTTGCCAATTTATTCACCATGAAAGAATGTGAAGTCATTATCATATTTTTTGCCAATAGCTTTGACAAATAATGCTGACTAGTCTGCACTTGTATCCAAATGTTTTCCCTTTGAATTCAGTCGAAAAATGTTTTTTTTAATTCAGAAGAAGTAATTAAATCTAACTCTGGTTACCCAAGTTTCTTCAAGGTCATAATAGATGGTGATGTGAGCTGGATGGAGGTCTACTGTGAAAAAGCCTCTTGCATTGGAGACATTCCAGAGTATTCCCAGAACAGAATCATTGTCTATAGACAATATAGACAATATTGTCATATTGTCTATATGACAATAGTCATATAGAAGATATGCAGCATCGTGCAGCAAACACAGAGGTACGCAAACTTTCCAAAGAATTACATCCTGTTCTGTCCATTCTAATATGCATCTTCACTGTTATATCTCCAGTACTTTGCAAACTTTACTTTCATCTGAAGAAAGGATTGTGGAGCATTCTGCAACCGAGGCGCTAACTTTGTCTCTCTTTCAGGGTTAGCTTAACACATGGGATGCATGTAACTCACATACATGATTTGCCATTCAGCCTGCTGTCTTTACCCTCAGCCTGAACGGATTTTGCTTGACAATCTTTCCAAGCCTGAAACTATCCTTGCTGCTGGTGGACCTTTTCTTACCTCACATTTGTCTTCCTCTTAACGTTCTATGAGTATGCCTGGATACAGCACTCTGTGAACAAACAGCCTCTTAAGCAATGACCTTTTCTGGCTTACCCTTCTCGTAGAATGCAGTGGCTTCTTTTTTTTCTTCTTTTGACATATGTTGGATCACCGGTTGTGCAGCCCACTGACCCAGAGCCATTTAGAGGCTCAGGAACCCTTTGCAGGTATTTTTTTGAATTAAGTTGATTATGATATGACACACTGAGTTTCCACAAGGTTTGATTTTTCTAATACTGTATTTCAGGTTTTCATTATCTGTAAGCACTAATTGTCAAACTTACAAGTAAGAAAGGCTTGAAAGATGTTAATCTGAGTCATGAATGTATATAATGCTTCACTTCCTAAAATTCCAATTTTCTATTGCGTATTGTTGTTTTTAGGATGTCCCTCTGTAGTTTCCTTAAAAATTTTGAGGCTGACACAATCTGGACGTTCAGCCATTGTCTTGACCCAGACGAAGAAGCAGAAGGATTCACAACGAAGGTGGAAGATGAAACATTTGAGGTATGACGGGGAACATGTCTGATGCCTGTTTGGGATCATTACTTCAATAACTTTGTGCCAATTAATTAAATTCTACCTTGGCCTTGTCACTGTAACAGTGTGAAGAACTTCCTTTTACCATCCACTTTGTCTTGACATTGATAGTTTCTCACCTAAAATAGGATTTTTTTTATGAACTAATTGAGATTTTCCTGACGTGAAAATAGTGTCAACTCTAAACAGAAAGCATCATTAGACTTGAGATTACAAAAGGGATTAATGTAATGTTAATCTTAGTCACTTGAAAATATATTGTAAAAGTCTTTTGGGCTCTTCCAGTGAACTAATAATGGGTTATCATTCAATTTTAACAGGATTACAATTTAAAATATGTTGCCATATCAACATGCACTAGAGAGAACCCAGGACTTTGGACCAACTATAGTGATTGCTTAAAGAGGAATCTCAGATGCAATCTTAAAAATAGTAGAGAAGCTGGTCCCCAACCAGATTGCTTCGGTCCCAAGCCGAGTGCCTCCCTATTACATCTGGATCCTAACACCAGTCGTGCCAATAAATGTCCGAGACACCACATGTTTTAAGTCTGTGTAAAGGGTACATATTCACCCAGGACACACTGCTGGGTCATGATTATGGTTGAAAATAAAGACTAGCATTACTAAAATGTTTTTCAGCAGTTCCCTGAGCGTCAGACGGTGCAAACACATTGATTTGTGCATGTAATCATGTGGGACACTCACATGAGCGGCCATGAAATCAGGCCGGCATGCTGAATGTGTCAATCTAGGAAATGTCTTTTAAATTTAGATCCCCGCTCCCATGCTGGGCAATTCAAACGGGCCTCAATAGAATGTAGATACCTCCATAACAGCGCAATATAGATGGAAAATGCTGTTTCAGGGTAACGGCAGGTGCTTTAGAAGTCTTCTATAGACACAATGGAAATGCTTTCTTAAATGGAGCCATTGTGTCTGGAAAAAGCATTTTAGTCGATCATTACCTCTCACCGAGAAGCTAATAGGAAAATATAAGAACTAATTCCTTCATAGAGTGAGACCCCAATTTGAAGCAATGTGATTTTTTTTCCCCCCTAATATGATCCATGCCTTAGAGCAATTTATAATGATTGTTGTCCATTGGTAGGCTGATGGTATGATTCAGACTTCTTCATTTCAGACTTGGAAGTCTGCTTGGCTCAAATCCCAAATCTGGAATTGTCTTTGTTTTGATGAGTAAGGCTGGCAGTCTAATAAGACCACAGGCTATGCACAATCAGCGTCCCAAATCTGTCAAATTTACCCATGTATACTGGTTTCTACCCCACAGTTCAAAACCTGAAAATATTTACCTTAAAATGTGATGTGGGCAAGATCTTCAGTCCACTTCGGACTATAAAAATACAACCAATTCACCACACTTTACTTTAGTCATGAACTAATTCTCTTGTCACAAGACACTTTCAAGTTGAGATGCATTTATGTATTCGAGGCAGTATGGACTGAAAGAGTTGAAAGGCATTGACTGCTCTGAGATTTTCCTTTTGAGCAAAAGTTCTAAAGTATTTGCACAAAAACAAACATGATATAAGAGGCTTTTATTTGAATCAAACATCAATAGTACTGCAACAATATTGACAACAGTAGATTATTACCTAGAATGTTGATTTTGACACATAGGGGGAAAAAAAATCAAACATAACATAAATGTCCTTACTTCTTTTTCCTAAGTTCTTATGTTTTGTCAAGTCTTAGTTATAACAATGGTTGTTCTCCCAAACAATATGATGGACTTCAAAGTGAGGCGTCTGCTTGTGAGCTGCATTCACCTGCAGTCAGTTTAAAACAGATGCTTGCGTCTTAAAGTAGCAGCGCTTAAATACCCACCCCCCTACTTAAATACTATTTCAAAGAACACATCTCAAACTGTAATGCTCAGTTTGCTCAAAACAAGTTAGAATATAAAGTGAAAAGTTGCAAACTTACTGAGAAAAAAAAATGTCCATGTTTGACCCAAATCAACTCCACTACCTTCTAGAAATTCCACCCGCGGTTGTATTTTAATCCTGTGCCTCATTCTCTAAATAAATCTTTGTTTCTCATTTCTTTCTGCTGAATACAAGTTAGACAAAAAAGTGCTAGAATGGATTTGACTGTCTGGCACACTACCTGGCAGGGGGTCTTGGTAAGTTGGATTTTTTTTTTTTCCTGCTTGATGCATTACCAAATACATATTTATGGCTACCTGGAGTTTCTGCAAGCCCAATGTGTCGCCCCCAAACAGAGATCTCTTTGAATACAAAAAAGTTAACCTTTAATTCTTTCTGGGAGGAAGTTCTTTTGCCTTTCAAAGTGCATTATTAACTGTAGATAGAAGAACTTATGAAACAGAGTAAAAGTAGGCTTGGAAATGTTGTCAAAATGGTTACAAATCCAGTTTTTAGACTTGCTACTCATGTTCTTAAATCTTGTGGCGTCATCATTAGCAAGGTGTGGTGTAGTCACGCAAATCTCGTTGATTCTGAGTCTCGGCTTGAGTTTCAGTCAACTCTCTTCAGAACGTCTGGATGTGTAAAGACATCCAGACAGGATTTAGAACAAATTTTTGGTAAAAAAAAAATGAGCTGACACAATATTGGCCATGCTTGCCGGATGCCAGTTAGCATTAGTTGTGTCACCTATGAAGGAGGACATCGTCTTCCGCAGTAAATGAGTCTTTTCTCCTTTTTCACACTGCAAAGCAACAACATTCGAATAACTGCACCAGTTTTGCTTCTATTCTTTAATGCGGTCTTCATGCTCTGCATACCAAGTAGTTTGTTTTGAGGGGTTGGAGTGTTCACTCTCACCCTCTGGGGTTTTCATTGTGATGCATTTGCTAGCGTCTTTAAAATTCATCCAAATGGCCAAAGTCTTTAGTGGCTAAATTACTTTTAATTTAATTTTCCAACGCGTGTGTGTGCGCGTGTGTGTATGTGTGTGTTTGTTGTTGTGAGATTTGTTCAACCAGTGCGATTGACACGTCTAGCCAGTGTTGGTCTGCTTATGCATTTTCTGAAATGAGGGATCAATTGCAGGATGGGTATACACATGCTCCACACTGCAAAATACATTACGCTATTTTGTCACATTGGCACATTTTGACTCAACTGGATGACTATTTTTTCAGTGGTCCTTATTTCTCTCCGGTGGGTTCACTCCAACAGTCAATTAGAACAGCAAAATACTCTACTTAGCCATTGTAGCCCCTGAAAAGCGGCTATTAGTTATGTATTGTAGAACCGTGTACTTTAACTGTGCAAATTGAGGGTGTCGAGGCAATTTGGAGCACGTTTTCTGTTCCTTGTTGAACTCCCTGTGAGCTACGAAACCATTCTTACAGTTTTGAAACTTGACATTATGCATTATTCTTGGCATTTGCTTGAACAATAGAGCCTTCAGTACCAAGTAAGTCATTTATGGTGTTGGTCAAATGCAAATAAATACATTAAGTTCGTGCTTTCCTGTGACGAAAAAGGTTAAGAGTATTGTTAAACCTAAAAATGTTATTGCTCTTGCTTTGTCTTAGCTGTTTGTTTTAGAGCCTCATATCCTTTTTTTTTTCTTTACAAAGTCTGTATCTCATTTGCATTGACCTTGTTTCTCTGCCAGCGTGCTCGGCAGGGAGTCAGAAGGAAGAACACATCAGCCAAGGAGCCAGGCATTTGAACGGCTGTAAGAAATAACTCAGGTGTTAGCTTTCCCCGACACCCCCTTCTCCATCGAGCAAAGGAAGGTAGGTAGCAAATGCATGAGGTGTGTTAAAGACTCGCTCTGCCCAGATGGTGTTTGTCATGACAACACATCAGCATTTATGACAATATATGAATCATGTGACATGGATTCAGGCAAAGAGATATTTGTTGATCAAATCAACAAACACATCAGAAGGGAGAAGCTATGGATTGGTTTCCAATCTATTTCCAACTTTTTTTACATACCAATGTTTATGGGCCTCAACTAGGTGTGCTTCTTCCACAGAGATGTTGGCTCCACTTGCCTTCAGTGGCAAAAATAATCTGGAAAAAAAATTGTCCCTTTTAGTCAATGCTTCATTTCCTTGCTACCGACATCAATCATGGCGTCTCACATGAGTAAGTGACGTAGTAGCAAATGGTCAATAGCTGTTAAGTGCTATTGACTCCCTAAAATCTCTGTTTCTATCTGTGTCAATCTGCATACAAAGACATAATCATCTTTTAAAAAGTTGCTTCTTATAATTGGTGCTTGAGGTTATCCATGTTTAACCAAGCACTTAATATCATGGCCATCAAATATCATTAAAACACCATTAAAAACAAGTGTTTTTAAATGGTATTTCCTTTTAAAACAGTCGTACTAGAGAAAGTTTCACAACGGAGATCATTTAAACTAATTGTTGGATTCCAATTGCAAAAGAAGCCCAAATCATCACCCCTCAACCTTTGCAGCTGATCTGAGGGGTTTGTGGAGCTCTGTGTAATTTTAGCAATTTAAACCCCCTGTGATAAAAATGTGTTGCCATTTTATCACAGCCCACTTCTCTCTTGCCCTCAGACAAGTCAAGCACTAAACAAACAGAACCACAAAACTGAGACAAAGGCAATGGGACACGCCTAGCCATGGGTTGTAGACTGGTACAGCAGGGCTCCACAAATAAAAGCCTCGAGGTCCGGTGGCCTGTGACTTCCATGCTGGAATCAAATGGGTGAATATCCTCCTCAGTATGCAGTCGAGTTCTCCAGAGTCCTGCTAATGGCCTCATTATTTGACACAGGTGTGTTGAAGCAGAGACGCGTCTAAAAGTTGCAGGACTCCGGCCCTCGAGGCCTGGATTTGAAGACCCCTGCTGCACGGTGTGGTGTCTGAGATGGAGCTCTTTCTCTCTCAACATTTCACAGTTCGATGTTGTTAATGTTAATGGAAATATAGTTCTGTGTGATTTCATCAGAGGTGCTAATAATTCTGGCCCTACCTGTATAACTAATAGATTGTGGTAGTTTTATAAAATGTAAAATGTCATCTTTGTAGGGTTTTTGGTGTTGCTTGAATGAGTTAATCTTGTATGAATTTAACTCTGATACAAAATGTAACCTTTTTTGACTCCCTTTACAACGGGAGACCAGAGGACAAAGGCGTATTAGCTTGTGACGTAAACTTGAACCAGCATGAAAAATTTTATTGAAATCTCACAATTTGTGCTGTGAATGATTGAACCATTAGTCTTTAGTCTCAAAAGATTAAAAAAAAAATCTTATTGTGCACAAGATTTATTCGACAAGATAAAAACGAAGCATTTACTGAAGTAGTTCATGTATTTAGAAGGAATCCGTTTTATAAGGCTATTATAGCAGGAATTCTATCTACCCGTTGCTTTTATGGAGTTTTACCTGGACAGACATCGTTTCCTGGGAGAGTAATGACAAATCGTGGAAATACATTTTTTGCTCAAACTGAACTTTACATGAGTATTTTTTTATTTTTCTATTTTTTTGCTTAACGATGGAAAACATGGAGAACAAAAGAAAAAATCAGAAAAGGATTGGTTTGTCAAAATTATACTTTGATTTTTATTCTATATGGAATAAAAACAAATATCTAAAATCAACTACAGTTTGAGAATTGTTCTGCCAAGTCAAGTCATAAAGCTGTTTACTTTAGCACTTGGAAGACAAATATGGTTTTCAAAGTAAGGGTAGGACTTCTATGTTCATATTTTCTTGTCTCTGTTTTAAACATGGCTGTGTACAGAATAGATGCCACACACTTCTGTTTCGTAAACAAAAGGCAGACAGAGAGAAGTCCTTCCCGACACAGAAGGAAAAATAAAATAAATTGATTTATTTTTATAAAAGAAAAAAAAAAGTGTAGAGGATGGAGAGGCTTGTTGTCGAAAGCTGAAAGACGGCGATTCATCTCCGGAAAAAGTCTTCATCTCAAGGCTGATGGATGATGGAAAGAGATGGAGAGGGTTTGTGCGGCAGCCATTCTCTTTTTTTTTTTTTTTTTCTTTCTGTGAAATCTCCATTATAGGAAAACAGGTTTTTAAACTCTCTCCCGTCTAGAAAGTTTTCACAACAGTAAGCGCACTCTTTGTTGGGAGATCTTTTTTCTTCTTTTTTTATGTATCACAGAAGTGCTGTCATGGCCGACACAGACAAAAATAAAAGTTTTAGATTCATCTGGAGATGTGTGTGACAGAATAATCAAAATCCCACTCTGTAGCATAGGTTGCTTTCATTTAAATACAATTTGAATTAGTTCTAACTTGGTGTCAAATAGATGGAGATCTTTGAAGGAGCTGAGGTTTTACTTTGAGGATTTTACTTTAAAAGTTAAGCAGGATGTTTTGTCTTAATTATTCCAGCTTTACACATCAGCAAAAACGTTTTGGCCTTCATTTCTCCATTATTTCCTCTGTGTAGTTATCTCTATAGATTTTTCTGAGCCACCAGGACATAAGTGTTAATATGTCCTCAAAAATTACAAATTTCAGTCTTATTTTATTTGGATTAGAAGTACTGTACTGTTGAATTTGCAGCAGTTACTGCATAAAAACCTCAATTGCTTTTACTCGTAGCTATTGTTACTTGGTGTAGTGTTTAACCTTGTTGGCACACATCTGGTTCAGATTAATGCCATGTTTACTTTTCTTTTCCATTTTGAAGAGAAACTGACATCTGCAAGGTGTATACCTCAGCAAAAACGGAAGTCGCGGGCTTCTGATTGAAAGTTCCTTGACGCTCGGCTCAATTGGAAATCAAAGTGTTTTTTTTCCACGGGCGTCTTGTTAGAGAATCCTTCGAATTAAAGCAGCAAGTTGAACTGAGCAGGACGGAGAGGACTTGGAACAGCCACGGCCACAAACAATGGCTGCTCGCACGGCGTGAAAAGGCTGTTCAGAGGAAGCAGCGAGACAGAGGCAGGGACCCTGAGGAAATCAATAATCACAGTGGACAGTGGCAGACTGTGCATTTGGCCCCTTCCTGTCAGTTATGCTGGCACAGCTGCTGGGCAGCAGCAGAAGAAACAACTCCTTCACCTCATCCACATTCTGTCTCAAATTAGCGGCGGCCCCGTCCGATAAATCGACGACACGTTGACCTCGGGAATCATCTCATCTCTTAAAGACGCCGTACGGCTCGCTGCGCCGTGCAACAGCTCCTCGAGAAGTGAAACCCCCTTGTAGCGGGGAATGTCTAATGGTGAATCACTAATATCACGACATTAGTCCGACTGCAGCTCTGTTATCTCATTGTAGTTAATGGCTAACTCCATGCATGCTTCATTACAGTCGGAGCCATTTTCCTCCTCTCGCTCCCTTCTCTATATATGCCTGTTTAATCCCCTATAACTGCTTTATTTTGCTTTTTGAAAAATCAAGAACAGCAGTGAGCTTTCTGCTCAATGGATAATTCATGGGACAGAAATGTTTTTGATGCCTTAGCTGTGCTGTGATGGCCTTAAATTGGATGGTTTTTTTTGATCCCACGTGTATTTTTCTTATTATTTTTAAGGAGCCCATACTTGTGCTCGCCGGATTTTTATTCGCGCTCTCTTTTTGTAGTTGGTGTGTTTTGCTGAAATCCTCTGTCTGGATGCCAGTTAAATAACTCTGACTTCACAGCATATCATAGTGGTTGACTCACTCCTTGCGAATAATCACACTCAGCTAAACTGACTCAGACACCTCTTTCAGATTGCACTCCTAATTATATTGTAACTTAAGCAAATACGCCTTTCTGTTGTAATAGCATATCAAATAAAAGTTACAGCATTTTTATTTTTCCACCCTGCAAGAATTTGAAGAGAAAATTGTTCTTGATGTGAAATCACAGTGCTACTGTTACATTCTTATTAATTCCCATTGAAAATGTCTAACAAACTTTCAAAGTCCAGTGCTTTCTTTCCCCTCAGCACCAACACTATAACTGAAAGTTGCGGTTAGCGTCTTCTTCACAGGTTTTCATATTGTTTTACTTTAGTGACTCTTGGTGCAGCGCCCCCGCAGGTGAGGCGGGAATCTGTTTTTTTTTCAAAAGGTTTTTGTTCTTGCTAGACAGTGCAGTGTGCAATCAAAACTGCACCAGCTGAAAAAGCAACAGATGTTGAAATTGTGGTCCTCATTCCAACAGATCTATGGATGAAACGGCTGTAAAAACACCTCAAGTCAAAAGTCTGGCCTAGATTGTAGACTTGCTGACAGGAAATGCCTGCTTCTTCACACATGGATCTTTGTTTTTTGCCTTCTTAACACAATTAAACAAATTCCACTTTAAATGCAGCACAACTGCATTGATGTCACAGGAATTATTCAGTCTATGTTCAATAAAAAAAAAAAAAAAGTCAATTTCCCTGTGCTGGCATTCTGACTTAAGACTAAGGAGGTCTTAACTCCTCTCTCTGACTTGCTACCGGTTCTGTCTGCAGGTCTGTAAAAGAGACAGTCTGCTGTTGTTCTCTCCTCTGTTTGTCTTCCTCTCTCCTCTTCTGTGCTTGTAATTACCTCTCAACCATGATCCCTTTATACCTCAGAGTGCGCAAAGACACCTCTGGGGCTGTGCGAGTGTGTGCGTGCGTGCACGCACGCACGCACACACACACACGCTCACGTCCATTCCCAGGCGAATTGAACTCGGTCTGCGTGTGTAAATCTGTGTGTGTACACAGAGGTCCTGTGGGGCTTTTTTCTGTGCTGGATAAATAATGATGAATTACAGATTGATTACCCAGGAGTGAAAACTCTCCTATTAAAAGTGTTATAAAGGGTGCAACCTGTGAGCTGGGCCGGAGAACACACTTAAGATTCTGCTTGGCTCATAATTAAGGGAGAGATATTTCTGGGTCATGAACATAAAGATTGGCAGCCAAAGGGTTTTAAACTATATTGATTGCTTTAGATTGTGCACGCGGTGTGTTGGGGCAACACTCCGCCTTACATAGCATCAATATTTTTTTTAACCTGCGTACTTGACATAGACATGCTGAGTGGGTGGTCAAGTATTTTACAGCCGTCGCAGAGTAATAACCTGCATCAGCCTGGGTTTTGCAGTTGAGAAGTGTGTTGTTTTTATGCTCTGGCACATATTGTTTAATGCACAATGGAGCCCTTGAGAGTCTGCTTAAAGTAAGGCGGAGATAAGTTTAAATAAAAGAGGCAATTTAAATAGCCGCTCTGATTACACCTGCACACGGCTGCAGTTCTGGCTCGTTGCAAGCAGTGCGGACTACTCATGGCCATTATCTGGGTTCACGGTGCACCAACACTTTAGAAAGTCTGTTTCTGAAATGTAAACTTCTGTCCAAAAGCTGTGAGGTTTTTTCCGTTCGTAAATGTAAAGTAGTGTCCCCTCCCCCACCTGTTCCTGTTTGAACAAATTATACCTCGAGATTCTCTTTTGCAGCAAATGATGGCAAGAAACTATAACGGTTAGCATGTCCATCCGTAGGTAAAACAAACAGATTCAGGACCGGGACAGAACATATTCTGTCCTTCAGAAGGAGCTGGTTCAGGTGGTAAAGAACATTGCTTGGCACTGCTGCCTTGGCTAATACAGAAATTGACGCTTCCTCTGTAGCTGCTCCCTCTGAACTATGTCCAGGAGTGCTTTTGGATTTGCGGTCTATTGTCAGAACGAGCCGGACTTCTCGTTTGACATTTGCGAGCAATTAGTTTAATGCGTCCCATTAAGTAGTGTGTTGTGCAGTGTTTAATGTCGGATTCGTTTGATGATTTACTTTTGTTCTTTTTTGTTTGTTTGTTTTTTGCGATGCAGTTGGTGTGTAGTACATCAAACACACTAAACTATGCAATGGGATGAAAAGCATATGCAAATAAGTGTTCTCACAGAGTAAGCCACATACAAACACATTCTTCCAATGCAGAGGATAGTCTAACAATGTAACATCTCAGAAATTAGTAAGTAGCCTATAATTATAAGAATGGTATTTTTAATGCCTTTTTGAGACATTTGCAATGTAATATTTCTCACTTGTTCAATGTTTTCATCATCATCTTTGAATTGCCTTGTTGCTTAAATTTGCTACACAATCTTCCCTTGCCTTTGTAAATTCCTTAAACTGTTTGTCCATCGTAGTGATACGTACTGGTGACTTGGGTGGGTAATGAAGTGGCAGTTTAGACAAGTCAGCTCCTCTTCCCCCTTTAGTTCTGCATACCATTATGTCCAAGAGGGGGAGCCCTCTTTGTCAAATGGGCGAAACGGTGTAGACACCATTTGCGATTACCTCATAGACCTTGTGCGCCGTCTCTAACTTGGCATGTGCCACCTCTCATTCAAAATGATCTATTTGGAAAGTGTAGGTTTGCTCACTGTTATGCAAAAGAACAGTGAGTCATTAATACATAGTATTTATTTAATTTATTTAGGTTTACCTCTGTGCTTTTAAGTGAAAGAACATTCGTTCACTTAATTCATTACTATAGTTGCTTGAACTTCAAAGGCCAGATCTGGTGTCTTCTTTGCTTCTGAGAGCTAGTAAATAGTGAAGTAAAAATGGCAAAATAGTAAATACAAGGACTTTTTTTATGATAGTTTTATTTTTTTTAAAGAACTTCATTTTTCTTTCTCCAGTTTTTTAATGTCATGCCACTCTAGGTGAAGGCAAAAGGTTCTTTTTTGTAGCCAACAACTTTTATTACTCTAACTTGCTAAAAATACAGTTCAAACATTCAGTCTCCAAAATGTCTACAAGAGTAGTACAGTGTGCTCTGAGCAAAGATTCAACAATAACTGAAGGAGGGGGAGAGGGGGGGGACCTTTTAAATCTGGAGTGTTTTAACATTTCACAGAATCGAGAAAGATTCAGGCTCTAAGAGCTAAAACCTTAAAACCCTGAATGGTCAAAGAAAACAGCCAGGTTGGCTTAATTTGCTGACAGAAAATAAGAAAACAAAAAATGTTTTATGAAATGACCTTGTTTTCTGGGCGAATTGGAGGGTTCTAGAGGAAAAATTCTGGTAAATCAGCGTTGCTATAAATTCATGTAATTTTATACAACGTGAAAAATTGCACAAAGAACACGATAAAGTACAATTTTCCCTTTTCCATTTTATTTACTTTAGCAACCATCTTTTTTTTTTTTTTCTTCTTAGTATCACGGCAGAAATAAATCAGTTTTCATTTGTGGCTCGTTCACCTGTAACTTTCGCTGTAATGCATTTGCTTCACCTTGATGCTTTCAAGAGTGACATTTACAGATTATTCAAAACCCGTTTTAATCAAAGCCTTGACTGACTTTAGAGTTAATCACTTCCCGGTGTGTTTTACTAATGTCCCTCTTTGGTGTGGCTCTCTGGAGGTAACTCTGTCCACTTCTTGTGCGAGAGTGGCAAATTCACTATTTGCTGTGGCCATTTACATTTATGCGCTTTCCTGCCCAACAAGGCAAAAAGTCAATTTTCTCCAGTAAATTCCATTATTCACTGAGGCCAGCAAGAACACTGGGCAGTTCCACTTCCCTCAAGCATTTCTCTTCATTGTAAAAATACATATGACACTTGGGAAATGGTTATGGGAGAGATATAAAACAAGCTATTTCTTTTGTGAGCCGAATGATGCACAGGTTGGTGAGGCTGATACCCGAAGCCAAAAGCTGATATGAGAAGAAAAGGCGCCAGAGAACCTCACAAACTCAGATAGCAGCCAAAACAGTTTCTGACGGGTTTTAAACACCAGAACCATTACTGATGGTTTTTTTGTACCTTTAGTGATGAATGTTGCCACGTTCGCCTGTCGCTGACATCAGTGCTGCTGTGGATTTCACCAATGCAGTTTTGGAAAAACGCCTGAGAATAAACTCTCATTAGAGTTCGACTGTCAATTTTTATCTTGAACATTGGTAATAAAATATAAACTAGGGAACGCAACAGACTGAAACGGAGAACACAATTTCTCTAGAAGGTGGCATATGTCAGCCACGGTTAAAACTAGTTTTTTTTTGTTGTTTTTTTAACTTAAGCATTGTTTAAAAATTAGTTGTTTGAACTGTGTGGCGTTTAGACGGTTTATGTCCATTAATTGTGTTTTTTTTTTTCTATATAAAACTACGTAAATTTTTTCTGTCCTGATTAATGTGCGTTGTTTTAATCGGTTGATTAAATTAATAAAATTAATTATCACTGCATGTGCTGTTTTCCATTGTGTGATATGAACGACCTTGAGGAGCTAAAGGAAGTAAAGCCCCTGAAAAGAACCAGAAATGATGTTCAGGTGGCACTTAACAGGTCGCCTTGACACTGATGGGTCATTCATACTGTTTTTCCTTCAGTCATTTTTGTATATATAGATATAACAAAGTCAATTTTCTAGTTGTTGGAAATGTGCAGAGATAAAATGTGGAGTGAAAATGAATTATTATAGCTGTTAATGGAACTGTTTATACATTCAGTTGTTGTGCCACAAGTTTTCCAACTACACCTGCAACCCAGGTGTGGTGATTTCTAAAGCTTTGTGACTGTGCTGCTTTCCAATAAATTTCCAGGTTGCGTTAAAGCAAAATGCATCTGCTTTTACTGTTCAACCCAACATGCATTCTTTTACTAATTCAGCAGAAAAGCATTTAAACACTGTCTGATAGGCAGTTAATTTAAAAAAAAACCTCACTACCCCTTATGTTTTTTTTTTCACAGTAGTAAAAGAAGATTGCACAATAACATTGGGATTGGCATCTTAATTATGACAGACACACTTGTAAAGTGGGAGTAAATTCTTTTATACATTAAAATCTGAAATTTGTGGACTTTTATGTTGCCCAATAATAATTGTTGCTTAATTTTGATTGGATGTATTGTTTGCGTATTTAACAATTGGTGACTGCATGAAGTCCCTGTGAACAGACTTTTTTTTTTGTTGAAATGTGTCATACAAATAAATTTGAATCGAAAATTGAAATATGTTCAAATACTAAAATTCACAGCTTTGTTTAGCTCGACACTCGGTGGCTAACAAGCTACTCAGAAATGTTTCTAACATGAACTTTTACATGAAAATGGTCAAACTTAGCACAAATACTTGTTTGAACAGCAAAAATTAAACTGCTACGAAGTGCATTTAACACCATTTAAAATGCGTTCTCACCTAAAGGCAAAGGCGTCTTGACACAAATGCATATTAGAAATGGAAACTGTGGCTGCTAATTCAAAAATTGCTCAAAGTTGTTCTTATCGCTTTGGCATCATCATGAATTCATTTGGCTTTAAGGTGCAGGAGGGGGCGGGGGGTTTTTAACAGATTCCTCTGACCTCTGTTTAATTTCTACCGAATGAAGTCAAGAACCAGTTAAGCTAAATTGCCCCGACAACAGCAGCATGCGAATAAGTCAAAAGCCTTGTTCCAGTTGAAGGCTGAGGAATAAATCCTCAGTGAAAGGTAATTGCCAACAGTTTCAGCACTTTCAGAAAAGAGAAGCGGGATATCTTATTTGATGGCTGAGCTACAGTCAGCCTTGCACCATTGGGGAACAAATGCTGACAGATTCAAAATGAAAATAATAAGCGTCAGACATAATGGGTTTCCAAAAGGAAGCCTCAATAACAGATGTCTTGTTGCAGCATTTTTTTTTTTTTTTTGGGCTATATTTATGATGGATTTGGTGTCCTAGTTAATAGATGATCCTTTGAAAAAATTCCTTCCCTCTGAGGGTTCGGTGGCCTGAAAAAGTCTGACGGCCTCAGTTGTCGTCAAAAAGTGAGTTTCTCTCAATATGTTTCATGGAAATAAGTCAGTGAGATTTGACTAGATTTCTCTGAACTACCAAAGCGAGTTTTAAGAATCGGACGTTGTTTGTGACGAGAAAGACATAGGATGTAATTGATTGTTTCACATCTATCGCAGTCTAGAGTGGAGTGACACAAAAAAACATCGGTTGAGTTTTACTGCCTTTTGACAGTAATTATGTCAAAAGGCAATATAAAAAGTTAAAATTAGGAGTTTGACCTGATAAATTAATTGTTGTGTGACTTCGACTTGGTCCTTATGGTGAAAATGGACTGAATAAATGCCATTAGATCTATAAAAGTTTAAAGTGATTAAAAAGAAACCTTGCTGATTGAAAGCGCTTTAAAAGAAGTTAAAATGGAAAGATTGTCAAAAGCTTGAAATGGAATAATAGATCTGCAGTCATGTCACTTTTTGAAGAAGCCAGTGCCGTACAATTTGGAGAGCAAAATCCTTGTCACCAAGGGAAGGATCAATGTTGTTTTGGCAGGAAACAAATGCCCCGTGTCAGTACGTTTCCACATTTGGGCCCACAGGCCCGGCCTTTGCCAGCTTTATGCTTCTGCCAGCAGAGTAGAAAGGGACTAATGTATGCCTTTTATTGCAAGGATTGCAAACAACAGGAGTTTAGAGCGGTCAGCCTCTATTTGAGGCAAATTTAACGCTCATTGTTCCTTCTGCCCTCTGCTTGGAGCAGCTTTGAGATTAGCTGTGAAAGTTATGCAAATATGTTTTTGGATGTTTGTTTTTTTTTTTCCTCATTTTTGCACCGGACCCAGCTAGGGCTAAATAAAAGAAACACACAAAAACAAAAAAAAAAGAGCAGAAAGGATTGGTTAGACTGAAAGCTGTGATAAACAGCCTCGCTGCTTTTCAGATGGACTGACAAGAAAGGAAACATAAATGTGTGTTGACTGACCAGAGGGCAGAAAATTCACATTTGACATTTGTGGCAGGTCTTAGCGCGCAGACAAACGCGCTCATTCTGACACGTGCTGCCCGCTCTCGCCCAGACACACACACACACGCACACACACCCGCGGACTGTCGCATGGCCCTATCCCCCAGGGAGACATACACTGCCTTGAAGTCTGCGGCACCACCAATCGCAATCTTCCAAGGCTCCAAGAGGCAGAATGACTGCACCCTGCTGTATCTAAATATCACTGCTAGTGTTTGTGTGTGTGAGTGTGTGTGTTAAAGCCTTACTCACTCCGATCCTGCCTTGTACTAAAGCTGACACATGATTAATTATTTTGTGGCTGGTTCCTCTTATTAACATCACTTACAACATCACAGATAACGCAAACTAGCTGCAGTGCCTCACCAGCGGCGTGGATGGATAGATTCACACCAGGCGAGTTATCAAAGGGCACACGCACGCATCGCATCCAGCCTCTGACATCATCGCAAATGATCGGATCAAAACCCGAGAGAGAGAGGGAAACAGAGAGAGAGAGAGGGAAAGAGAGGAGAGGAATCAAAAGCCAGGCGAGAAAGATGAAAAACAGCAAGGCAGAGAGGGGGAAAATATGCAGCCTGACTAAGCAAGACAAGCCTGTTACGAAACAGCAATAGGCTGCATGACGGCTGGTTTCCCTCATTGATTTATAAACGAGAGCAGACAGCGGAAGACGAGTGAAAACAAACTTTCTGGTTTCGCTGCCAACAGTCGTCGGAAGCTCGCAAGCTTTTTTATTTTTTTATTTTTTTTTATTTATTTTTTTTAAACTTGCTGCCGCGTGATGCAAGCGAATCGGATGTCCGGGATCGCAGCGAATTTGTCTGAGTAAAACAGAAATCAGCTGTGCCTCATTTGTCGCCTCGAAGCTTTGCGACTCAAAATTATACACACACACACACACACACACACACACACACACACACACAGTTGTGGGAGCTGACCTAAAAATAGGAATTGAGTTGGTCCTGCAATGAGGCCTGACTCTTGGTTATAATTCCTATTAAATAGCTCTTACTTTGCCTTGCATCATATTTAATACCTGCTTAATTTTCATTAATATATATTTAAATTTACTTATATATTTGAAGGGGTTGCAAGCATAAATCTGAATGAACTTCAGACAGTTAAACATAAGACCCTGAAAAGTGTGGCTTGCTTTTGCATGTGGAAGTTTTGAAGTTGTGGAGGAAGAAACCTACCAAGACAAAGTCTGCTGGAACTAGCCTGCAGGTACAGATAAACTGCTCATTCTACTTATCCCACAATGCTTTGCTGCTGCGTTGTGATTTTGATCTTCTGGGATCAAGTTTTCTTCAACTTGGCTGTGGGTGTTGGTCGATCAAAATGCAAATAAAATGCACTGATACCAGAGACTTCTTCATGATCTAAATGTTAACTTCAAATGGAAAATGGCCATTTTCTTTTTAAACTGTTTTATTTTTTCAAGTGTTAATGCGATGGTTTGATATAACTAAACATGCTGGGTAAACATGTCACATTTTGCTTACTTCAAATCGTGAGCCTGTGTGTTCCGCCAGACAAATGTCAACCGCCTGCCGTCATCCCTCCAGCTCACACACACATTTGCACACGCATGCACAATCTCCCTTCTTCTACCTCATGCCTGTCCCCACCCCCCTCCACCACCCCTTTCTCCCTGGGAGACTGATGCAGTGGCTGATTGCGTGGGAAGTTCCTCTGTCATCGTTAGCAGGCCTGGACGCACTTGTCAGGGGCCCCATTAGGAGGTTCCAATGAACTCTCCTTTGCCTCTGCCAGTCAGAAAGACATTCACGGATGGGTCAGAGGGCTTTTTGATGCTATGTACGGTCAAAGGCTGAGCAATTCTTCGGGAATTGCTTTTTGAGGCTCTAAAAACCCCCGTGTCGATACGGTCAACCAGTTTAATCATTGGGTAATTAACCATTCAGGTAGCAAGGGACCAATTGCTCAAACAGATGTTGCCTGGCATCTAGAGGGATGACTTAACAGCCAATCAGGTCCTTATCTTCTGCTGAGTCATGAATGATTAATGTGTTGTGTGTTTCTTTTTTTTTTCTTTTTTTTCCAGCGTAAGTTGATAATTTTCCGTTTGAATGAGACCTGAAACTTTTTCAAGCCATCACCCAGCATCTTCATGCGGACAGAAAATGGAAGTCTGCATTTAGCTTTTACTCAACTTTGCGAAGGGGCCAGTTGCTCACAAAGGCTGGTCTGCACAACTAAAGGGCACGAGCACAAATCAGTGTGTTGCAAAATCAGCAGGAAAATGTCCAGAGTATGCAAAGCAGTGCTCAACCTCAGGGAGCGGCGGGGCAGGGGGGTGAGGGGGGGAACAACCCGGAGAAGAAGCAATTTCCAACTGAAGAGATTTCATATCAACATCTGATCATGAGCTATTCAAGCTTGTCAAACCGTCACGACACTTCGTGCCCAAGCGTCACCGATCTGTACAGCTCAGCAAGCCATAAATCACTTGGCAAAATATGATTTAAAAAAAGCTGAATACTGTACCTTCATATTTGGGACGATATGAAGGAGTATTTTCTAAGGTGGAAGAATGAGACGCTTGCATGTAATATCACAAGTGCCGCATACTGTACGCTGTCCTTCAATATTACGATAAATCTGCCCTGCATAACATTAAAAAAAAAAAAAACTCAGAAATATAAAGGGCACTTGCAAACTCATCATTTTGAGCTTATTGTAACCTTTGGAAGAAATGGAGCTCCGATTGTTCGAGAAGAAAAGGGAAATGACTTGTCTTGTTAGCTCTTTTTTTTTTTTTTTGTCTATCATATTGGTCATGTTCAAAATGTACAAAAAGTAAATGGGACAATATCAAGGCGATTTCCTGAACATTGGGTTATGCAACAATGTTTGAAAAATGTATTTTCTGTCATTCATGTTTTAAGATATCCCTGTACAATTCTGTTCTGTACTCG
>NW_006800022.1:1421997-1504990 GCF_000485575.1 Poecilia formosa | reverse complement strand
AAGAACTACAAAGAAATAATTTTGGTTTTATAATTAACTATTTTTTTTCCTTTTTAAACCATTCAGAAGTTCAAGTGTGGAGAATCTCCTACATGACTTTCTGACGGAGCACAGAATTCGTGGTTAAAACTCGCCATCCATGTTTGTAAGACGGAAGACGCCAACCATCACACTACCACCACCATGTTCAACTTTAGGTATGATGTTTTTGTGATTGCTGTTAGTTTACCCCGTACATAATGGGAAGCAGAGGGTCAAAAATGTTCCCGTTTAGTTTCACCTGTCAGCAGGACAGTTTTTCCTGTGGTCTTGAATTTATTTTGTAAATGTTAATTTTGGTCAATGGATGCCATTTCTCTTAGTCTGTTTCTGATTATTCATTTATGAACTTGGTTGGACAATCCAGGAAAGGTTCACTACATTTCGTGTTTTACAATTTGTGGATTATGGCCGGAGTCGGTTTGCGTTAGAAATGGGTTTGTAACCTTTTCCAGAAGGAATTAGCCTAATATTTTCTTGAATTTCTTTAGTTCAAGGAAATGTTGTGTTGAGTTTTCAGAACTTTTATTTTACTTTTTGTCGGCAGCTTCTGTTAAAGTGACTTCCTGATCATACAGGCCGGGCATCGACCTTTCTTCAGTGCTGTAAGTGAAACCAAACTCAGCTTTCCAAAAATGGTAAATTACAGTGAAATCGTGATTTAACAAAGTGGGTTAATGGGTTAAAGTGGGTCTTTTTTGTTTGTTTTTTTAAGAAAGGGTCAGACTTTCTTTTTCATAAAAAATAAAATAATTGCATTAAGTAAAAAGATGTTGGAACACAGAGTGAATTCATTAAAAATAAAAATCCTGGCTTGTGAGGAGCCAACCAGTTAATGAATTTTGCATCGGGCTGTGCCACCCTTTGGGAAAATTAAATGCAAATCAGTTAGTAACCTTTTGAGCAATTCCGCTCACAATCAGGCAAACAAACAAACAAACGCTATAAACCTCATAACCTCTTTGGCAGGTGGAGCACATGCTCGCTAAATAACTAAATAAAACCCACGGAGTGAGAGGCATCTTGTTATATTAATCTTCTTCCAACCAGGAAAATGCCTTCAATTAACCTGCCAAAAAAGCGGCGCACCATCAACACATCATTAACTCAATGAGATCCTCTCAATCAAGTCACAAGAAGGAAGCCTTCCTTTGGTTAGCGTGCACCACTCTAAAGCGTTTTTAATGTAAGATGCCTTGATTCAAACCTTTTTTTGCTGCCAAATTATTGAATAAAGATGTATGAGCCCCATAACAAAATATTAGTTATATTTGATCTGTTTATGTTATTCAGTCATAAGACTGATGCAAAGTGCTGTTACCCATTCAGCATCCGAGTGTCTCAAGAACCCTTGATCATTCATGTAGCGTCTTTGAAAAAGAAATGCGGACCGTAGATTCTGACATTAGCGTTCGGGATGTCGATGCATGCTGCCACATCTGTAGCACTCAGATCGTATTTTAGGCTTGAGTAGCCTCGCTGATGGGCCATCTCCTTTCTGTACAACTTGGACAAAACTATTGTCTTGTCCAACACCCCATCGGCTTGTTTTTGGAAGGAAAAATGAACCTCTCTGCCCAAGAGAAGTGGCTTTGTTTCTTTTTGCAGAAGTTGTCCGTGCGTCACATTTACGGGTGTACTAGAAACACAATACAAAGGTTCCGATTTGGGACGTTTGTATGTAAAAAACAAAATCAGGTTACTGCTTTGATATTGTTTATCAAGTTAGTCTATGTAATTAATTGAAATTAACATGTAAAAATTTCAGTCCTACATTAAATATAAAATTGCTAAATCTCAATCTAACTGCATTGTTTCCAAACTAATAGATTAATCATTTTAAATCTCCTTATGGGATAATTTAACCTTGAGCATTTAAACTCGGTGAAGCTGATAATCCACATTTTGGGACTCCAAGCAAGTTTGAATGAAAAAGTTATTTAAAAAAAATCTGTGCTGTATATCTGCAGCAAAACAATTATTACTTGCTCTAATTTCAAACTGTAAAAGCAGTTGAAGATAAAAAAAAAAAAAAAAAATCAAGCTTTGCTTTAAGTCAAAAGATGTCTTTCTTTACAGGAAGCTTTCACTACAATACGAAGTGTAACATTTAGACTTGAACAACAAAACCCGTTTCCTTTTTGTCAGTCTGAAGACGCTCTCAGCACTTTGATGAATAAACCGCTTGATATTCCATCAAACTCCTTCTCTGTCACTCAGCCTGCCTGAATCTCTCCTGCCACGGTAAAGGTTTAGTTTTTGTGATATTCCTCCTCCTCCTTTTCTTTGTTTTCCTAGTCTCCCTTGAACGGGCTTTTTACAGACGCAGCGTGAAGTACCGGAGGCTTCGCAGCAGCAAGCGAAGGTTAAAAGATTGCATGGCGGCCAGGCAGGCCCTGACAGTCCGGGCACTGGATCAGTCAGTGGATTTGGGGGCTGGTGGCTAAAGCTTGTCCCCCTGAGGTGCACTGATGGAGTGACTTGCTTCATACTGGACCCAATATGTGTGTGTGTCAGTCCGTCTGGACTCAGGATTTTGTCTAGCCCCCAGTAGACTCTGTGGCCTAGATGTAGAGTTCAACAAACAGAAGACTTCCATGGCCTAGAAAAATAAATCTCACCAAGTTAGGCCTACCGTGACTTGTTTACAGTTCTTGCTGCATTTCTTAGTAACTGCTTCAACAGTAATGCTCTAAGCAGTACATGTGCTTCTTATTGCAGCTGTTGAACTACTTAATAAAAAAAAAGGTTATGCAGCTTTCCTGTTGCTTCAGAAGCAACTGCTTCCCTCTTTAAAAAAAGAAATCCTTATGAATATGTGATCCGCATTTCTCAATAATCCATAAACATTTGATTCATTCTATGCATAGATTACATAAAAATAAAATAAAATCTCTGGCCAGAACCTTAAAATTCATGTGTTTCCGGTACACCTGTAAATCTGACGCACAAGTTACATCTGCAACCAGCTGTGGACGATACAAACACTTCTCTTTTGCCTCAACATACAATGTGATAGGAAGTTGGAAAAGACCAAAGTTGTGTGCAAATTGTGGACAAACGAGTTGGTCTGTCATTGACTATATTCAAGCACTAAATGCAAATGTAGCAAGCAAACATGTTGCAAAAAGCATGGGGGTTGAATAACCTAAATAATTTATTAAAAACAATATTTAAGTTCACAAGTCTTTCTATTCAATAATGAAGCAGCAAAAAACTATTAAAAAGTTAGTTTTTTGAGTAAAATGCGTTTGACTAGACTGTAATTAACTCAATCAAATTTTTTATAATCCCACTAGTAGTTTTTTTTTTTTTTTTCATTTCACCCAATAAGTATAGCATTTTAGTTTGAGCACATTTAGGTCCTTAACAACCGTCATGACATTTCTGCGTTGCCATGTTCCTCTTATCACTGCGTGGGTTTCTACCTGATGCTCCAGTTTTCTCCCATGCATTTACCTTGTTACTTTACGTTGCCCTAAGGCATGGCTGTGTGCATGTGCTGCTATATGGCTTGTGTGTTTGCGTTGGCTGTGTGATGGACTGGACAGGTGTACCTGACCAGCAGTCAACAGTGTACCCATTGACTGCTGGCATACAGTCCAGCTCCCCTGCAGCTTCAAACAGGATTGAGCTGGTAGCTGAAAATGAGTGAGAAACTGATTTATTCTGCTTTCGGTGACTCAATTCGTCCATCTTTGTAGTTTTTATTGTCATAAAATCCCCACTGGTTGTGTTCTAAAGTGCATTCTGAAATTTGGTAGAGAAAAATTTGCAAACTAGACACCATTCTGTAACTTTATTTATTCAAATGTTTTACTTTTTGTGTTATTTTATGACGCATATAATGAATAATTGATACGACGCTGTCAAAATATATACAGCAGAGATTCCCCTGAAATACCTCAGCATGCAAGGATTTATATTTAGACTTCTGTTCTTAAAACATAACATTGACGCCAGATTTTTATTTATTTTTTTTCAGTGAGTCATACTGATGTTGAATGTAAGGTCGCCACCGCCGCTCTCCGTGCACAATCCGCAGTTCTCTTCATTTTCATACCTCTGCATCCTAAAAATGGAGAGCTTTGGAAGTCGGTAATTTAAAAGAGGATCTGAAGGGAGGCTGTGGCTCACTTGGAGCGTTTGAATGGCGTGCCATTCGACATGTAACGGGGGAAACAAAGCGAGAGTGCGTGTTTGAACTGAAAGTTGGGGGCACCATTTGTAGCGGTGGGACTGGAGGCAATTTGTTTGATAGAGATGTGCCACTGAGGGAAGCTTTTCATTAAAAGTCACTGGAGTTGAGAAGAGAAAGCAGAGTTCCACATTCTTTATATTATTTCACAAAAGCAGGAATGAAGCAAAATCCAAGAAACCACAATGGGTGTGAATGCTGCTTCCTTGGGTTATGACTGCCTGTGCCTTTATGCCCCCCCGTTTTTAAATATCCTTGCCAACAACTAGCAGTTATTGGCAAAGATATTATAACATGTGACGACATGTGAGGTCGTCACATGTTATATTTTGTTGACATAATTTCTGATGCATTTTAGTTTATGTACAGTTCTTCTTCCTGAAATTGCTGGCATGAGTCCTATGTCGGAGAAGGCTTTGAGCAAGGAATGTCATTTAAGAGCAGTTATTGCTAGCTGAGTGTTTTGGTGTTGAGTTTGTAGGTTTAACGATGAAAGACGATGGATGACATGAACTCACAAAAGGTGCATTTACTGTTTGTAAATATTTACTTATTCAAATTTGATGAGATTCTTCTGTATTGTACAGATAAACGGAGGGATGGAGTCTTAAAAACACTGTGGTTGAAAACTCTAAAGCCCAATCTGAGCAAATCAGCAGATGGCTGAAAAGACAAGGAATAGGTAGTTCAGGGTGAGGCGTAACTTTGGCACATTAGCATGTCGCTTGACTCGCTAAACACAAATGAGTTTACATGATCCAACATTTTACAATTTTTATGATCCAACGATTAAAATATTTTTCTTTATTCAGTTTACATCTCTCAAAGTCCTACGCTTAATTAAATCTGTTGATTCTCTTCACATTTATACTCCGTCTTGCTCCATCCTTTCTGAGAACAATGACACGAGCTGGTAAAATGCACAGTGTAGTGTTTACCCGCTCGGGAGTGCGTCGCCTTGGAGCGGCTTTAGAAGAACTATGTGTCATTCGGTGCCTATTGAGAGGACACAATCAGGTCTGAGCAGCTGCCTAATCTGGAAGCTCGGCTGAGGATGGGGCTGTCATGATGTTCCAACATGTGCAACTGGTTTGACTATTTGATGTTTCACAAAATAGGTTTTATAGGCCAAGCAGGGGAAATATACAATCATCTGTGCATCACATTTGGGAACAACGACTTAGTGCCTTTGCCCTGCAAAACTTGGGCCATGACTATGTTGTGACGAACAATATTAACCTAATTTACCCTCTTTCTGACCTTCGTATATAATTATTAATACATCCAGGCTGTAAAAAGTTATTAACTAAAGATGTAGAAGCTAGAAAAAAAAAAAAATTCAGGGTCATCCCTTGATGTTTCAGCAGGATACTGATTCAAAACACAGAACTAGTTAAGCAGACATAAATGCAACTTCAGTCCTAAATCTTAAATGTTGGGGTGAGAGCAGCAGAATTGAACTAGGACTACACTGAGTAAATGTACTCTGTTTAAAAAAACTTGCATTTTTAAGACTACACCATCTTCACCAGGAGTGTGAACAAGTGTGAAGGATGCTTTCTCTTTGCAGTAACGTCATCACTGCAATAACGGTTCCGACACACAAATTGGATCCGTTGCTTCGAGTCCCAGGATAAGTGATGCTGCGGAGGGCGCTGCCGGTCTTTCCAAAAGGTGGGGCGGGTTCACGCCCCTTCGTCTCCAGCTCTATCCATCCCAAAAGCTTGAGTAGCGTTTGACGATCCACCTTTCAACCCGCATTCACAAGCTTCATACTTAGACCTCCCCTTACCGGCAGCGCTGTTATCCACTTGAGTTATCACAGTGAGAAGAAACCATCAGCCAGAAGGAAAGCCAAATGAGTCGTTCCGTTGCCGTTTTGAATTGGTAATTGAAACAGAAGACGGAAGAGACACATCTGTTGCCTGGTTTGGACACGTCGAACACTCTATGGCTGTTTCCCTTCATGGGAAAGAAGAAGCAGAGAGTGGAGAAGGTGCTCCTTCCTCCATAGGTAATTGCATATTGATCCAAGTCACTGAAGATCTAAACTGTGACAGTGCGTTCAGTTTTATCTCTAAAAGAGCTCTTCTGTGTTTGTCTTCCTCCACCCCTTACATTGGACAGTGGCCGAGAGTAAAGAGAAATGATATTCAGCTAATTACATTTTCACAGAGCTGTCCCTCTTCCCTCGTCTCCCAGCTCGCAGGTCTCCGTCGTTATGGGCTTCACAATTATTCTATAATTAAACGGCGGAGGCCTTTTCTACTCTACTGTTTGCAAAGTCATTCACTCGTTCTGTGTGGGAGACTTTTTAAATTACCAAGTCACTCCTCCTTCTCCGCCTTTCGCACCTCTCTCCCTCTCCCTGTCTTTCAGGCTTCAGACGCTGTCTGTCCAATGATCCAGAACAGCCTTCAATGTCTCCCCCCGCTGAGGAATTAAAAGTGTTTTTTTGGCGGTTGCGGCCTTCGTGGAGGATTCAAAGGCAACCGGCAAATAAAAAGATTTTTTTTTTTCTCTAAGGAAAGGAGAATTTTTCTTTTTAGAGTACACTTTTTTTTTTTCAGCAGTGGAAAATTATTAACAAACTGAAGGCAACTGCATCTTGAGGCCAGCTTCTTTTTTTTTCTTTTTTCTTTTTTTTTAATCATGGGGAAAATTCACTTTGAATACTTAAATAGGTCCAAAAAGAAATGAATGAAGCCTCTACAGCTTCGTGTTTTGTTCCAGGAGTTGCTGGCAGATTTCATACAGTCATATCAGTAAAGGAGGAGACGGACAAAATGAAAGGGAGTTCTTTTCAAATTCAGATATCCTATTTTAGTTCTGCCAAAAAAGAAAAAAAAAAAAAAAGCCAGTCCTGTCTGAATTGAATAATTTAAATTCTGTGTTTTATCTCCCTACGCTCTCTGGGGTCTGGTTCACACTACGCTTGCATGTGTGACTCAGTTCGAGGTGTTGCATCACAAAGCTTCGGAGTGTGGATGAGCAGACGTGCGCGCGTGTATCCCTGCCATTTGGAGGTGGTTCTCACAAAACATCTTATCTTGCCACTCGCATGGCAATAACGGTTAGCAGTTTCGAGTCGCCTCCTGTAAGAGACAGTCACTGAAAAGCTGGCACCAGTTTTGTGAAGGGGGAAAACAAAAGAGATTGACTGAAATTGTTTTTCTTTGCTTTGTAAACTGTGGTTAAGCACAAAACTAAAGGTTAGTTTGAGTTTCTTTCTGACTCAAAGAAAAATACTTTGAATAATATGAAACACCCTTTTCAAGTATCTTCACTGCTTGCTCTGGGTGGCACCTCTTGAGGGGTCTCAGACTTCAGTCCTTGAGCACCATTTTCTAGACCAAAAAGTCATCTGACAGTTTCAGGACAAAGGCCTTTGGAAATCAAAATGAGAGACATCTGCTACAAACAAAGTTGAATCCTCCAAACCTAGGATTCATCAGTTTATTTTGAGGGGGTCGTTTCACCTTCTCACCACGTTGATTACCCAATCAGGAAGGTGCCAGTGCATAACGGAAAATGCTGCCTGGTCTTACCTGCCTGTTTTCTAACTGCTTTAAATAATCTTGTTAAATCACCTTTGTCTCCAAGCAAAGGAGACGTTGAAAGTCGTAATCGGTTGTTGTTTTGCAGCCGAGTAATTTTCCCTTAAAGTTTGTTCAGCAGTACTTGTTAAATCTTAAAATTGAGATACTCCTGCAATCCAATTCCTTCTCACTATCCTGACTACTAGCCATTTGGCAAAAGTTTTTGCCTGCAGGCCTGTGTC
Organism: Poecilia formosa; assembly: GCF_000485575.1. NCBI lineage: Eukaryota > Metazoa > Chordata > Actinopteri > Cyprinodontiformes > Poeciliidae > Poecilia > Poecilia formosa. The sequence goes on along the minus strand of NW_006800022.1, from coordinate 1,496,972 downwards.
CTTAATGCAACATCATCCTTGGATAGCCTTGGGTTCTTGTTTCACCGCGTCTGCAGTGCATCCGGAAAGTACTTACAGCACTTTACTTTTTCCACGTTTTATGTTGCAACTTTATTCCAAATAATAAATGAATCTCTTAAAATTCTACACAGAAATACCTCATTAAGACGATGTGGAATAAAGATGCATACGATTTTTTCTAAATGATTAAAACGTGAAAAACCATGAAATCAAATTTTCAAAAGTGTTCAGTATTGTTGATCCATCTTTAGAGGCAATTACAGACTTAAATATTTTTGAATATGATACCATCAGCTTATCTCACCTTTCTTTAAGCAGTTTAAGCCATTCTTCTTTGCAACCCTGTTTTGGAGGTCTACAGATATTTCCTTTGATTTCATACTTTGTGTTTGACCTCTGACCTTCACTGTCCACTGTGGGGCCTTAAATAGACAGATGTGTTTCTTTCCAAATCGATTCCAATTAACATAATTTACCACAGACAGACTCCATTTAAGTTGTAGAAACATCTCAAGGATAAATAGTGGAAACAGCTCAATATTGAGCCAATGATACTTATGTAAATGTGATTTCTTGGTTTTCTGTTTCTGTTACATCAGCAAAAATCTCAAACATTTTTCCACATTCCCTGAAGAATTTATAGAAGAATTTTGAGAAATGAGATTAATTTAATACAATTTATAATATTACTGTAACATAACAAAATCTGGAAAAACTGAAGAACAGTGACTAATTCCTGAATGCATATCTGTGTTGATATTGGTTTTTATAGTAAATCCATGCATTTTTCAACAAATATGTTTGTGATGGGATCTGGATTTTAAGTGGGTTGTGATAAAATATTACACTGTTTTATTTTGCAGTTGTTTTCAGAGTGCTCTTACTTTCATTTCTTTTCCTTAGATTGATCGTACTCGGCTGCAGTTGGATTCCAGTAGAAACCTCGAAGCACTATCCCATGGCTTTGGGCATTCTTGGGCCATATATAGAGATGATGTGTCACACAAGATGGCTTCATCATTTGCTTTAGTGACCCGTCAAATAACCTGACAGAAATCCTTTCCAGATTCTTTAAGGAACTCTTCAGGCACAGATGCCTGAAGAGTTTTTCTTTGAGACAATGGTTCTGGTCAAAATGTTAAACTTAGGTAGCCGTTTTCACATAAAGGCTTTGTGCATCAATATGCATGCACAGTAAGAACATACAAGCTCCTCGGAGGACAAAAAACCTTGAAGCTTTTAGATTAGTGACCGTTCTGCCTTGCAGCAGACAAGTAGGCACATTTTCTAAGCTTGTTTTGGTAAAAAGTAAAATTGAAAAATTCAGTTGGACTCATCTCAGCAGGTGCTCAGACGACTTTCCTTTTCAAACACCATTATAATTAGCTCATGTATACAATATTTCACATTATCTCAAAAAGACAAAGCTGTTGTCTTCCCACATATGTTGCTCTGTGCTTCCTGACAGCAGGCTGAAAGAACAATCTTATAACTTTGCTTCAGAAACACATATTTAAGAGCATGTAGTCCTTCTAATACACCATCTAATACCAGCTTACTGTAGTTAGCTGTGCAGGAAGCCCTTTAAAACTAATAGATTTAGTGATTAGTCAAATTTTTCTTTTATTTTTTGACTGTGCATTAAAATTACAAATTCATGTATAAATAACAATATTAACTTAATGAGCTGTTTTTTTTTATTATTATTTAATCATTTTGTCCATATTGCACAGTGAGTTTTTTTGTTTTGTAAAACTCTGGCTTTATTCATAAAAATTACTAATCTGTTCCTAAAAAGAGCAATATTATTAAAAAAGCAATATTATTAAAAAAGAATTCAAATAAGAGTGTTCGGTTTAATTTTGCAGTTTAGCCCAAAACCCTTAAAAGATCCAAGCATCTTAATAGTTCTTTAAAATCCATCTAGTGAAGCTGTTCTTCTAAACTCCTGGCTGTTTAAGCTTAATTTCAATGAAAGGTGCATATCAGGCGTTATCTGTTAAGTGCCCTATAGCCAAGCCTTAAGCCTCCTTTATGTCTGTCTTCTTTCCACATTCCATCTCAATCCTTTTCGTTTTTACTTGGACTCCATCACCTTTTGTTCTAAAAAGGGATTGAGAATGTCTTTGAGACTGTCTAATGTAATTCTGCCTACACTTTTCTTCTAGATAAATTGTCTATCACTTCCAGCAGTTGAGAATCCAGTCTGAGCACCAAAGCACCTATATTAAAATAAATAATAGCCTCCATATTTTCTTGGAATCTATTTGGTTTTTTCATGACAAAATAGATTCCAGAAATACCATTATGCCCCGGTAATTCTGAAACGGCAAACTAAGAGAAGATCTCAGTTTCATTCATTTACTCAATAGCTTTTAATGTTGACTATTTGGCAATATATTAATTCAGGATTTATGATAAGGACATAGAAGTGTAATGAAAAACGTTTTCAGAAAATTTAATTTTTCAAAAATATCTAACATGGCATTTAGAGTAAAATAATTATTCTTAAGAAATCTAGTTTAATTTAAATGCTAAACATCTACAACACTATGACTACATAGTAGCGGGAATATTAACAATGTGAGCAATTTTTCTAATGAATATTGGCTTCAAATTGATCAAAAACATAATTTTAACTTCAGCAAAAATGTAATCAAAATTCTTGCCATCAATATTTTCTTATTTATTTTTTGTAGTTATAATTTATTTCATTTTTTATTATTGGATACTGTAAACTTTAACTGGGGATAAAATGATTTCTCTCTCCTTCTGCATATTGTCGGCATTGCAATCCTTGTAAATGTAACAATGACTAAAAACATCTAATAACACTCATGTTTGTCAAATTCATAACAAACTAAGCCACATTTATCTCCCAGAGCTTGTACACGACTACATTGTATTATGTTAGCTGTGCAAGTGACAGGCTATTAATAGCAATTAAAATAGATCAATAAACAAGCGGTAAAGAATAAAACGTTATCTGTTAATTATTAGCAATTTACTGATAGCTCCATTATGGGCTTAAGCTGTTCTGAGTGCTCCTATATTTAACCAGGACGGAGTTGATGTGGATTTTGCCGGCTCAATATTTGCATTAACAGCACAGGTGTATCCAATAAAGCGGCCACTGAGTGTATTCATTTCCAAGAAAAAAGCATGTTAAAAGTTGACATTGTACATTTTCTGTTTCTTGCAACATCTTGCTTTCCCACGTTTCGCCAGTGGACAACTTAAACCTGAGAGCTTTTTCTAAGTAAGGCCCTGAGATTCTTGGCAGTTTGCGTTGCAAGCTCTAATTCAACTTTGGATCTTCACATACCCTTATTCTTGTGGTGGAAAAAAAAGGCAGATGGAGCTTTCTTGGCCATGGCCAATAGAAGAAGATAATTAAAAGCACTTTTCATTTGTTTGAAAGTGTGGACTGAGTGAGAAGTAAGTGGCAAACAATTATCCTACACAACATGCCAAGGGGTTGTTGTTTTCAGGTGAAGTTGCCAAACAACCCACCACTCTGCAAGTGAGATCTAAGTAAAATGATAGTTGAATGAGTTTATTTTTAACGTTCACATCGCAGAACCATCTCGCCTCTGCTGAAAGTTCTCGATTCAGTTGAATTACTCAGAGAACAAAAGCGACAAAGAGTCCGAATTATCGCTCATTTGAACAATTTCTTTGAAATGGCATTATTTAGTAGTATTGGGTTTTGCTCGCAGGCAAAAGCATTAGATCGAGAAGGAAGCAACTCAAAGATGATAATTTTATTACCTATTGCAGAGTCAAGAAGATTTCTGTTGAGGATCTACTTTGTTTCGGCTCCAGCTGAATAAAAAGGACGGGGCTTTGCATTTTCCATTTCTCTGATCCCCTAACGTAGAAAACGGCCTCTCGTTTTGCTGCATACGGAGCATGATCAGCCCTTTCGCCCCTTAACTGCAGAGAAGAGTTAAGTAAGCCATGTTTGAGCCAAAGTGTTTTTTCAACGTGGAGACCGTTTGGCATAAGCAATGGTTGATGGGACTAATTTGTGAAGGGTGGGAAAATGATACAATCATTGACAGTCACTGCCTAATGAACAGGTTAACTGTGTCGTCGGAGCTCCTACATCCATGGAAAGGTCAAAAGCACTTCAGAGACTATAGCCCTTTAAGTGGAGCTGTGCAGACATAGTGCTAAATTTGCCCTCACTATCCTTTGGTTCGTAGAGGCGGTGGGGAGAGAGAAATACCTGGTGCCACTGATCTGTTACCTGCACTCACTTGCCTAAACAACTCTCATTTGCAATGTTGGTGCAAAGCTAAAGTTCAATGTATTAAAAATGTATTCTTGGCTGCTTTTCTGATTAATCATCTCCAGGGTCTTCCTCCTTTTTCAAGTGGATGGACAGGCCTTGATCATTTTAAATGTCTTCAGATAGTTTGCTAAAAACACAAACATGAATACTAATTTTGTCTATAGATTTGTGGTTGGATTGACAAAATCTTTAACGTTTTAAACACCTTGCAAGACTGCAAAATATTTAAAATCACAATCATTTGGACATTTCAAACCCCTCCTGATATTTTAGTCATTTTTGGCACAACAGTGGTGTCTTTAGCTTCTAAACACTACTGATTGTATTGGCTATTCATGATACTTGTATCCTAAAATGTGCTTTTCAATGCTATTGGCTATTGATGTCGGAGCTTGATGAGATTTCCACCAGTCATCTCATCGCGGTGTGACCCACTGCATCCCAAGTCTATGCTAAGCCGCATCCTGACAAATTTAAATCCAGGTCCCCAATGTGGCAAATCGGACCGCATGCAGTCATCCAAAGGGGAATACCCTTCCAGGCAGAAAAAGGCAGCATGTATGTTCGCAAAACCTTTGGGGAAGGCTACTCTGCTGAATACAGATAAGGGAAATGAAGAATTTATGCGACCTAATGGGCATGAGAAATACTAATCCTTCCCAAATGCTATATGGAAGGCTATAATTTTTTTTCCCAGTATCCTGTCAAGATCCTCAAAAGCAGCTAATTATACCCACTGTAAAACACTGATCCTCTTTAAATCCATCATGTTTTCAGTGCTGCTCTTGCAAGCTGACCAGAGAGAAAAAGATATTACTTTGCAAGTCTTACAAACAGCCCAAATCTGTCAGGGAAGGTAAGAAAGGGACCTCCTTGTATTTTGCCTTTTTTTTTTTCTTGTCTCCCTTCTTCTTCTTGTCTTTTTCACCACCAGCACTTGTCTGTGGAGGGCTCTAAAATAAGAAATCCCTTTCCGCAGATATAATTAATCACTCTGGGAGAACAGGGCGTGTAATTATTTAGGTTACCACAGAACTCTTCGAACCTCCTCCACTTCACCCTCCCTTCATTCCACACAGAAGGCTTTTAGGAACCACACTAAGCATGGCAGCGAACCATAAAAGCACATTTTGAAGCGCGTGACCTTATGTGTATCCGTGAATGTCCGATTTAGGTTTTCCATAATGTTTTGCCACCATAAGCGAGTCACATTTAGCTTTTGGTTTTACACATTTTGTTTGAAATTTTGACCGTTTTACTCAAAGAACTGAGCAAATTACCTTATAATGATGAGGCAAAATAGATATTTGGTCATTAATTTGGTGTTTTGTGAGTAGTTGCATTCATAGCTTCAAACTGTGGATGCATGATGATGTATCTGCATTAACATCATCAATCTACATCTGATTAGCTTGGAGTGTCAAAGTCCATTCTTAGTCCACATGGGGTCCATTGCCACGGGCTCCATTGCCACCATGAGCATTGTTCTTGAAACAATTACATTTTATTGTCTGGCCGGTTCTTGTTTTCTTCCATTGTGTTTTTATATTCAACTTTCTTTGATCTGAAACAAAAAAACAAAACAAAAAAACAAGGGGATGTGCATGCAGTAGCAACTGATGCAGTTTCTTTCCCTTTGTAGCTGCTATTAGTGTGATGATTAGAATAGAATTAATTACTTCATAGTGCTTTTATCCCAACTCTGACAAATTGAGGCTTCTTTTTGCACAACCAGAAAAAACAAAGTGTTTGGCAAACGGCAGCAGAATATTTGTTTAGAGGCACGGCGGTAGAAAAGGGAGGTGGAATGGCCCTGCCTTCTCTTTTCTTCCCGGTCTGTTTGGCAAGTAATTATACACCCTTGCTTTGCTGATAAAGAGTTCAGCATCAGTTCACCTGGAGATTAATACAGCACAATGAACACAGTCGTTTGGAGTGGTCCTGGTTGGTTTGGAATTATCCCGATTCAATGGGACTCCAACTAAAATCCTCCCTTGCCCAGCGGCCCGGAGAAAGTTGCTATTGTGCAGCGTCAGCGGGCAACCATCAAGCAAGCCAGAGAAGGGAGAGGCAGCTCAGTAATGTGAGCTCTGCCAATTGGATAACACTGGTGTCCAAATGAGGGATGGCAGCACTTGTCAAGAGGGTGATAGAGCCGTGCTCTCTAAAGGGGAGGGTAGACTGATAATGTACTTTGTGCATGGTATGATGCCCCAAAGAGGGAACGTTACAAAGCCTGAGAGTCTACACCAGACGTCAACACACATTTCACTAATTCTCCTGATGAGATGCATTATCAAGGGGGTGCTATGTTGCAGCTCTGCTCTTAAGTGGAGACTTGCACTCTTCCGTGCCAGCAGCCTGACAGCATAAAGTGATGTTCATGTGGTAAAATATTTACCAGTATAAAAGGTCAGTGGATCACCAGTTCATTGATCAGGATTCATCCTCTGGGAACAACGACCGCTAAAAATTTCATGACCGTCCGTCCTGCAGTTGTAAAATATTTCAATGTATGTAGCGTGTGTTATGCCTGTGGGTGACCTCAGCCTTACAGGGGCTGGCTCTTATGGTTCTCAATTGGGAAAACGTTTGAATGCATACCCTAAGGGCTGACCTTAGAGGCTGTGTTTCAGACAAATTGATTCCATATGACACGATGGAGCCTAACATTCAGTTTCTTAGAATATTTGAATACATAAGATCTATATTGTATGAATTTATCTAATTTCAAAAATAAATTCTCTCTCTCTTAGATTAATTTATATGTTCAAATTAACTGTTCAATTATGGAACAAAAATCGAATTATCAGTGTTAAAATTACAATTAATAAAATTTTTGATCAATTTGAGAAAAACAAAGCATCAATTAGTGGATTTTAAATATGAACTGTTCTTGATACCCTTTTGATTTGGTTTTTAAGCGTGTGGTTGAATGAGGAACCTACTAGAAGTTAAAATAGAAAAGTTATTTACAGGAAGAAAAATCTGTATATAATTAACAGTCAGAGTATATAGTGAACCCCTGATATTAAAAATCTCAAATATCTAAGAATCCAAAAATGCTCGAGTTAAACTTATACCTGCCTCTAGTAATGACACCAAATAATACTTACCTTAATATGCATTAATTCACACACTTGAAATCATGTTGGAACATGTTGCTATTGGGGATACAGCCAAGCTAAACGCCACCCGACAGCATGTCAAGTGGCATTGCGCCTAGATATTTCAGCAGTTATGCAAATTATCTGCAAATTTGTGACATTACACACAAATAGCATTCCACCTATTTGTGGAATAGGTGACTCCGCAAAAAACTGTGAAAAGGCAGGGATCCAATGTAGATAAGAACTACATTGGGCAATACATAGTCAGTGGGCCTGTGTTATTCACTGGCACTCTGGATGGGAGTGGAGAGGGTCTGGCTCACACTTGGAAGGCACTATTGGCAATTACTAAAAGATTGGGGGTGAAACAAGATCGAGTCGTTTGAGGTCTTGCAATATTACTTGTTGAGGTGGCCATTTTGCGAGCAATCCCCCTTTTTTTTTTAGGTTAACTTCCTAGTGGGTAAAGAGATGTTAAAGAAAACTAACCTCACTGTAGGGACTACATGTGCCTTCTGTCCCAGAACAGCCATGACATCTCAGAATGAGGTAGTGACAGGGATTTCTGGATGCCCCTTCTCAAACTGTTACCACCTCGACCCAACCTTAGATAAGTGGAAGACAATGATCATTGATGGATCTGAGAGTGGCAGTAGATAAAATGGCTGCAGTCAGTTTATCCACTTGGGACCACACTGAATTTAATGACAGCTGGCAAATCCTCCAGTAGTTCTTGAGACATTTCAAGTCGGAAGACACCTGACATTGGAGAGACGGGTTGAGATTGACGTCTCTGGGGCAAGTGGTGTTTATTTGCTGTGGTTGAAAACACAACTGTTTGCAAGAATAACATCTTTTCAGAGTAATCTGCCTCCTCAAGGCAATAAATCTAGGATTACTGGTAAGAAGTTCAAAATTAAAGAAACCCCAACACTTTTTGAGTGACATTGAAGGAGGGAGTGCAGAGATTTACTTTGTTTGAATCAAAACAGTTGAACTCACAAAGGGCAGCTTTAAACGATGAGAGATAAAAACAAATGTTTGTTCACAAGCCTGTCAGCCGGGGATTTTTTAAATCGTATCACTTTGTGTGTAATTTTAATATATGCTCCGTACATTTTGGGTAAGTTTGCCTGAGTGCTGTGGAAAAATAGATTCCAGCCCATGCAAGTCCCCTCTCCCCCAGCACATCGTTGTCTTTCATTTCTCTCCCACACACTGTCTCGGCACCAACTCTAAAGTGAGTAATGCTTTAAAAGTTCCTGTAGCCAGGGGAAAGACTGTCAAGTAAAATTATATGTTGGAAAGATCTTTCATCATCGCGAATGTTGTCATTTGCTTTCCCTCGGCAAATGACAGAGCTGAGAAACGGAAAGTAAACTCTGCATCATTAAGGATGGAATAAACACAGTGGAATGTGAACAATTCTCTGTAATGTATGTTAAGGTTTCCCTTAATCTCTTTATAGTTAGTGCCTTTAAAGGATATTAGCTGCTTATTATGTCTGCACGCAGACGACCTCCGCTTCGAGGACAAGGCATTCACATTTCAGATTTAGCTTCGACAGACCACAGGACAGTTTTCTGCTTTCTCTACATTTGTGCTTCCAGGTGTGAATGCTTGCAGCAGACTGATGGACACTGACAATTTGGTTTCAGGAACATTCCTGAGCCCAGGCAAGGTATTTCTCCACGGAGTTTATTCTATTTTATTAATTCACTGTTTTCTGAACTAGAGCTGCAGTGAACAGTTTAATAATTGATTATCCGTTTGATTATTTTGACAGTAAATTGGATAAAAGATTTTTGCACATTTCTTCATTTAACCGTTCATTTAAGCTTATTTTGTACAATATTAGACGTAAATAATAAATTGCAACAAATCCGTTTATTTTTAAAGTAAGAAAACATTGCCTAAAATGCAGTAACTGGGTGAATTTAGTGTTCGGTTGTAGCAAAGGATGCATCTGCTTTGACGTCTTTGAGTTAGGTTTCCGTGCTCACCAGAGGACCGTTGTTACCCTTGTGAAAGTGTTCAATGACATCTGCCTAAATGTGGACTGGAAAAACCTCCGTAATGGTTTTGTTGAACCTGAATGCAGCATTTTGCACTGTTAACCATCATATGTTACTGGGGTGACTTCAGAACGGGGTCAGATTTTCTGGGAGAATAATTGACATGTTTGAATTACGCTTAAAATACTTTTGCTATTTATAAATCTTGACATTAAAACTCTCTTGTCTTTGTATTAACCTTTCAGATTACTCGATTCCTCTGGTTCAAGTCTACTCTGTGTGCCCAGATTCAGAAAAGAACATAAAAAAGCCACATTAAGATTTTATGATCTTCTGATATGGGGAAAAACAAAAACTTGAAAAAAAACTACAAAAATGCAGAAACCCTTAGTTTTGTTCAATCAAAGTTAGTTTCCTTTGAGAGCTCCATTTATAAAATTAGCAGATTAACTTTAGTTTGTAGTCAAAGGTTTCTTTACTTCATTCTTTTTATGTTTTCATTGTTTTAAGCAATTTGAATTGTCTTGTTCCTGAAATGTGGTACACAAACAAACTTGCCTTTTCTTAGAAGAGCATTTAAAGAGAGAAGAAAATAAGCTTTGGGGAAAGAGGAGGCGTCCTTCACTAAGGGCAAACGGATAAGAAAACGTATTGCAATAAAAGCCGTGTTTCTTTTTTTCTACACAAGATCCGGGGATAAGGAAAAAGACAAAAACGGAACGCTCCATTTTCCTGGATGGCATCTTGAACTTGTGGAAGTTTAGTCAAAGGCAGCAGCACATAAAGAATAAAATGCGCATCCAATGGCACATCGGTGTTATTTCGGAGGCCTTGGCCTCCGCATCCACGGATCATTTTACACGTGAACAAGGAGGGTTTGGAAAATGAGATTGAAGGTCGTTAGAAAGACTGCACACTCATTGTTGTGATGAAGTCTCTGCTGAAGGTAAAACAAGATTGCACACAGATCCTAAGCGAGAGAACCGCCGAATGAATATAACATTACAAACACAGATATGGAATAAGGAGAGGTCAGAGAAACTAATCTATAAAGATCAGTATTCTTGTTTCATTGCATTGACTTTCTCGTTGCATTGACTTTCTCGTTGCATTGACTTTCTCGTTGCATTGACTTTGACTCAACCCCTGCAAATAAAACTTCCACGTCTTAAAATAGGGAAGGCTTCGAATTGAGTTCAAGGAAATCCAAACCCGCAGTACAAAGGACGGCTTTTAGAGCCTGGCTTGACTTCCTGACATGGAGACTTCAAAAGGACTCCCAAAAGTGGAAGCTCCTGTTGGTTGTTATTATCAACTTTTTGCAAGTCGGGTTTTCAGTTGTAAATTTCTGAAGCGAAGACATCCAACTAAAGAAGTTGTGACTTATTTTTCTTGAAAGTTTGTCCCCCCTCACCCCCAAACTGGGTTTATGATCAAAACCTGCACAGTCTCCTTTTTGTCAAGAACATGAATTGCTGTCCGGATGTGGCGGTCTAATCAAAAAGTGCCAGCCCAGGACATGTGCTTTTTTTCCTCCTCCTTCTTTTTTTCCCTCTGAGGGACCCATAAGCTGTAACTGACAGGGTACCAAAGAGTCTTTGGCAGGTCCATTCGCCCATTCAGAGGGACCGCGGGAGAAAAAGGAAGCAAAACTTGGTGTATTGCTTTCTGATGATAAGAGCCAAATCATATGAGGGCAGAGGATTGATTAGGCTACATTTTTCCCCCTGCAGTTTCGTGCAATAATTTTCTTCCTATACATCTTCTTTGATGTGAGACATTCTGCGAATATTTGAGGAATAAAAGCAGTAATAGAAGCTATTTTCTACAAGGACACGGAGGTTCAGGAGGAGCACTTTGTGTGCCTTACTGATTTCATGCTTTAACTTTCTCCTCTGCACTGTTTTATTTAAAAAAAAAAGTTCTTTATAGAGCATTAGATTGTGTTCCAACCATCTTTTAATTATTAGGTCAGTTCTTCCTCATATTGACATGAGAAAGAATAAAAGAAATCTTTAAAACCAATAAAAGCTCACGGCAGAATAGAGCAAAGTGTTAGATACAGTGTTAGAAAATTGATTTATCCCTTGTCCCTGCAGGATTCTATTTAATTGTTCCATTTAGAAAGAAAAGAGAGTGAAAGGAGAGCAGGAGTGAGGGGGAACATTATTAAAGAGGGGCTTCTGCTGAGAGTTGTTTCCCTCTGCAATGCTAGCTCTAAGATTCCTCCGCATGCACAGCGAGCATTATCGCACTCATGAAATCTCTCTCATTCCCCCTCCTTAATGCCCGCGCTCCATCCGATTACAGCATCTACATTCCTGCAGAATACTAATCTAGCAAGTAAATGGTAACACGTTATTCGGAGTGAAGTTCAAGACCTCAGCTAATTTGGTTTAGCATTGGAGTGGAACCGAGTTTAATAGATCTCCAGTGCAACAGCTCATTTGCAGAATTAAAACAGACTCTGTGGTCACATGCATTGTTTTTAATGCATGTCGGGGCTTTAAAATAAAAAAAATTGAAGAATTTCTTTCTTTTTCTCTCTCTCTCTCTCTCAAAGGACACATGTGCCTTTGAAGTCACTGAAAGTCAAGCTTCAAGGCATCAACCAAAGAGTCAAAGTTTGGCACCAAACCAAAAACCTACAGCTAGCCGTAGCTAAATGTTATGTAATATAGAGATAAACTGCTGGTAGTTTTGTTAAAATTATTCTTTTTAACCGCATGGTGTTTCTGCACATTAAACATTCGTTATGTCAAGTTTGCAAAAAAAAAAAAAGAACAGTTTTGTCAAACTCTTATTATAACTGACTTTATTTAAATGAATTTCCAGTTAAACATGCTTGAGTGATTGATTAGCATAATGATCCCAAACGCGCACCAATTCAGAATAGATAACAAGGGATATGATTAACCCCTTAAGTCCTCGATAAAATGTTTTCGCTGCCCAACAGATGTACTTTGAAAATAATATATTGGTATTTACCATGCAAATGAGCGCTGACTGCTATGTGGTGGGAAATGGATAATTGTGCAATTTGTGGCAAGTGAGAAATGAAATGATTTAACTTTCTGAACTTCTGGTCGTCCTTCAGAATCTCACTCCAGGTATTGGAAAGGTGAATAGAGGTGTGGATAAATCGTGCTAGACGCTCGGGAGACAAGCGAATATTCAGTTTTTTAGCAGGACGGCGATTATAAACGTGTGTTCAGAAGTCATGGGCACGATTTAAATTTCAGACCTTAGAAGCAAGTCCAGATACTCCAAAAGGTTGACGTTTATGGTTGTAATTTAAGGCAAAAGTGAAAAAGATAAAGCAGTATCAGTGTTTTGTGGTCATCACCAACTTCATTGAACACTGAATTCAGTACATAAAAATGCTTCAGAAAACTAATATTGATTGCATTTTTCCCTCCCTTTAATCATTAGACACCTAATTATTGCTTGTGCCTCATAATGGAGTTAGAGTTGCTGCTTCCTATCTCAGTTAAGAGCACAGCCATAGGTCTGCAATCTGTAAGGTAATCACCGGACGGTTAATTTGCTACTTCAGGGTTATTCTTGGACACTGTTTGACCTTTGATACCCATATTCATCATGTAGATATCATTGTGATATAATGAGAACTGGAGTCATAAAATAGAAGAATAAATGACATTCCCTTTGCAGTGGACCTCCTTCTCTATTCATGTGTATTTCAGTTCCCTCTGGGCATAGTTGCCAAAGGTTAGCCTTGCAGATATAAAAAATGCAGTTGATATCTCCGCAGGAAAGCCATTTATTTGGGAGTAGGCAGGGGGAGATTTTTAATTATGAATTGATCTGTAAAAATCTTAGGGTCTTGGTGAAATTCAGCAGCAGGGAATTATCAGCTTTAAAAGGATTCAGGAAGAAATTGTTTTGATGGGAGTCCATAACCTAAACGTATAGTGTATACATTGAGTCAAGACATTTTTATTTAGATGTTTTTTTTTTTTGTTTTGTTTTTGTTTGTTTTTTTGTTTTTTTATTTTTTAATTTTTTTTTATATGTTTTGGATTTTCTAGAATGTGTCGATGTTTGATAAAGTTTTGTTTTCAAATGTTTTTCAACCTGGACCTACGTAAAAATGTAATTGCCCCCTAAATCTGAAGTGGTCAACCAAAAATGTTTCATTACTCAAAGAGGGTGCATTGGTTTTAAAAATGAGTAGGTTAATTTAGTCAGCTTTTTCTACAAATAAATGATTTTGAAAACTCACTTTTTTGTCATGTTTCAACTGAAACATTAGATAAATGTAAGCAGTGATTATGGCATTAAATTATTTTGCCATGAAAGAAAAAAACATGAAATACTTAAAGGATAGACAGATACTTTGAGTAACAAATTATAACCCATACAAGCCATATTTAGGAATGATTTAGAAAATAATCTGTTATACTTGGACGTAGAAGGTTATCTGTAAACAGATTGTGTTTGAACAACTTCGGTAAGCGTAATGACCACAGTTTAGCAAAAAGCTTACCTCATATACACATTTCCCCCCAACCCCCGCAGTTTGTAAAAATGTGTATAATTGCTCCAAGGTGTTCCTTCCAAGATCCCGCCTATCAGCCGTCGCCAGAGATGACTCTCTTTTACCGGTGGAAGTCCTGCCTGTTTCTGATTTCTAAAGGGGCTTTAAGCCGCATGAAGCCTGAATGCCTCATAGGCGCGATTGTGTTGTGTTTAAGGCTCGCTCCTCGGTCGAGCAAAGAAGACGAATCAAATGGCTCCTGGCAAACGCACGCGTTCCCACTCGGAGTGCACTCTCTGGTTTGCCGGTTAGCACATTCAGCCCTCGCTGTTCCCCATCTGCACTGGGAGATCTGCACTGAGAGACCGATGGGGAACAATGGCTGTTTGGAGCTGTTAATGTCCCCGGCTTCACGCTGACAGCAATGGAAACAATGCCATCGTCGCATGACTGTACATTGCAGGTAGGCGAAGCTTTATGTCTCGGCTGGAGCAACTGGTCCCCCACTGGTTGATAGGATGCATTATCCACACTTACGTTTTCCACTCATCACATTAAAGGAAACTGCTGGGGTTCACTTCTGTTTGTTTTTGGCCTGAAGGATGTTGAAAGTGTAGCTCTGGCCATTTTCCTTTGTATAAGGTCAGTGGCCCAGGCTGTAAATGTTGCATTACCTGCATACATCTGAAGCTCCATCATCATAGTCATGAAAAATGTGTCCTTCTGCATTGTTTTTGTCAGGAAACGTCCTGTAAAACTACTTGTGGCAGCTAAATGTAGGCTGATTTGAAAAGAAAACAGTACGTAGTACATGAATACGAAAATGAAATATATATTTACCGTTAATTAATTCGAGATGTGATTAAAAGCTGTAAAACAAACACCAAGTAAAAACATTAAAAATATAAATAAATAAATCAATCAGCAGTTGACGCAGTAGTGTATAAAAGCCAAGCATTGACGAGCTGTTTTGTGAGAAGCACTTAGAACCGCACTCTATTATCACGAGTAATTTTAATTTAAATTTATTTTTTTTTTTTAATAACAGAAAGCCTTGCAATGTGACAGCAAGCTTTAGTTAAACATTAGTATTAAAGGAACATTAATAGTGGCTATTTTTAATTAACTCTACACCAGAGCTGCTTTCTTTCATTAAAATATCTAATTGAATGTTTCTGACTATGAAAACTCTCTCAATTACAATCTTTTTGCTGGTGCTAAGTTTTTAAAATGTTCTGACACAGTAAAACTTTTTTTTTTCTGCTATTAACCATAACAAATAAAAAATAAAAAAAAAATCCATCCATCGATTGTCTATATTTGCTTAGGCTGGACACTTTGAATAATGAATTCATAAAATAAGGTGTCTCGCTAACAGTTAACCTAATTTATGGCAATACCACTTTAATTGTAGAAAAAAATGTAAATAATTTCAGTCATTAGGGGTCTCAGAAGTCTCCTAGTGTTTTTATATTAAATTTGTTTATACTTTAAACAGCTAATTTAAATCACAACAATGTAATTATACAAATTACATGCAACAAATACTGCCTGAGTCTGCTCTTTAATATTTTATCTGGTTATACTGATGTCAAACCACATCTGCTTAATAAAACAAACATATTTTTTTTTCCTCTTTGACTTTCTTCTCGTCTAATCTTTCCAGCAGTTGCCAACTTAACACAGAGAGCACAACAGAAATACATCAATAGACTCTGGGAAAATGTTTAATCTTGGTTGTCAAACAGCAAAATGCTTTTTTTTTTTTTTTTTTTTAACAAAAACCTGTGATAAGGTGCAATTTTCCTAATGCTTGCTGCTTTTTGCACACAGCTAAGATAAGAATATTTCTTTAGCCTTTTTACTCCCTGTATAGATATCTGGAACATCTTTTTGAACACACTACCAATTAGTATCACAGGGTGACAGCTAAACAGCGTGGCTAAGTTCAACAGGGTGCAGGATTGTTTGCGAGAGAGCTTTTCAGGGTGTGATAACATGATATCAAGAAAAACAGGCTGCCCAGTGGACTTCTGACGGGGTTCACGCCAAGATCTGTAAAATCCTCAAATGCTTGCCGGCACTGCAATCTGACTTGGGTAGAATTTGAGCTGCCATTGTAGCAAATACATGGAATAGTTTTTTGGTTTTTTTTAGGGTTGTTGGTGCTTCCAAAGATCCAGAAAAAAAAAGAAAAAGAAAAAAAAAAAAACTAAAATCTTCACTCCCAATACGAGGGTTGAGTAAATGTAATTTATATGATCCGAGACAAAATAAAAATTTTTCAAAATTTGTAAATTAACTCACATTTAGTTACATTTAGTTGAGATGGTCTGACTTTAAAAGGGCTGTTCATGCTCAGAACTCCTCCAATCAAGAGTGGACCCAAATTCTTCCACAGCAACATAAAAGAACCATTTCGAGTGATTACAACCGCTTAATGGTGGCTGTCCCCTCAAATGTCGACACAGTCACCATAGCTGCAAGTCTTGGAAGTGAAGAGGGTTTTCTAACGTCGTAGTTTTAGGCTTAAAACGACAACGGTTGCCTGTCGTATGGGTAATTCATGGGACGTTGTTTACATGTCAGCAGCAGACAGTTTATCTCCCCGAACAGGACCGAGTCTTATCTGCTAATGTGTACGAATGGTGATTATTTTAGTGTTTCGGTCACAAGCTTGATGCCTGCACGCTGCGCACGCTGTTCATAAACATTGTTACCGCTCATGCACGATTCATATCGCAGATGAAACGAGATTTGCAGTCTTTATGCGTTTCTTTGTTGTTTGCTTTGATGTGCGAGCCCGTGAGTCATTAAACAGACCAAATTATCTCAGGATTCCTGAGCTGATTTATTTTTTATTTTTCCCCTTCAGATGACAGCACTGCCCGTCTTTTAGCTAATGTACTATTTACAGCTGGTTAGTCCTTTTGTTGGTGAGGAATTCAGTCCTAAAGTAGGATAAAATGATTGAGGGTCATGGAAGCATGGCCAGCTTGAGACATTCTCAGTGAATCCCACATTTGTCCAACCACTCCAGAAAAGGGTTCCAGGCTTTCTATCAATCTGAAATATTCCTGATTGTTTGCCAATTTGTTCACCATGAAAGAATGTGAAGTCATTATCATATTTTTTGCCAATAGCTTTGACAAATAATGATGACTAGTCTGCACTTGTATCCAAATGTTTTCCCTTTGAATTCAGTCGAAAAATGTTTTTTTTTAATTCAGAAGAAGTAATTAAATCTAACTCTGGTTACCCAAGTTTCTTCAAGGTCATAATAGATGGTGATGTGAGCTGGATGGAGGTCTACTGTGAAAAAGCCTCTTGCATTGGAGACATTCCAGAGTATTCCCAGAACAGAATCATTGTCTATAGACAATATAGACAATATTGTCATATTGTCTATATGACAATAGTCATATAGAAGATATGCAGCATCGTGCAGCAAACACAGAGGTACGCAAACTTTCCAAAGAATTACATCCTGTTCTGTCCATTCTAATATGCATCTTCACTGTTATATCTCCAGTACTTTGCAAACTTTACTTTCATCTGAAGAAAGGATTGTGGAGCATTCTGCAACCGAGGCGCTAACTTTGTCTCTCTTTCAGGGTTAGCTTAACACATGGGATGCATGTAACTCACATACATGATTTGCCATTCAGCCTGCTGTCTTTACCCTCAGCCTGAACGGATTTTGCTTGACAATCTTTCCAAGCCTGAAACTATCCTTGCTGCTGGTGGACCTTTTCTTACCTCACATTTGTCTTCCTCTTAACGTTCTATGAGTATGCCTGGATACAGCACTCTGTGAACAAACAGCCTCTTAAGCAATGACCTTTTCTGGCTTACTCTTCTCGTAGAATGCAGTGGCTTCTTTTTTTTCTTCTTTTGACATATGTTGGATCACCGGTTGTGCAGCCCACTGACCCAGAGCCATTTAGAGGCTCAGGAACCCTTTGCAGGTATTTTTTTGAATTAAGTTGATTATGATATGACACACTGAGTTTCCACAAGGTTTGATTTTTCTAATACTGTATTTCAGGTTTTCATTATCTGTAAGCACTAATTGTCAAACTTACAAGTAAGAAAGGCTTGAAAGATGTTAATCTGAGTCATGAATGTATATAATGCTTCACTTCCTAAAATTCCAATTTTCTATTGCATATTGTTGTTTTTAGGATGTCCCTCTGTAGTTTCCTTAAAAATTTTGAGGCTGACACAATCTGGACGTTCAGCCATTGTCTTGACCCAGACGAAGAAGCAGAAGGATTCACAACGAAGGTGGAAGATGAAACATTTGAGGTATGACAGGGAACATGTCTGATGCCTGTTTGGGATCATTACTTCAATAACTTTGTGCCAATTAATTAAATTCTACCTTGGCCTTGTCACTGTAACAGTGTGAAGAACTTCCTTTTACCATCCACTTTGTCTTGACATTGATAGTTTCTCACCTAAAATAGGATTTTTTTTATGAACTAATTGAGATTTTCCTGACGTGAAAATAGTGTCAACTCTAAACAGAAAGCATCATTAGACTTGAGATTACAAAAGGGATTAATGTAATGTTAATCTTAGTCACTTGAAAATATATTGTAAAAGTCTTTTGGGCTCTTCCAGTGAACTAATAATGGGTTATCATTCAATTTTAACAGGATTACAATTTAAAATATGTTGCCATATCAACATGCACTAGAGAGAACCCAGGACTTTGGACCAACTATAGTGATTGCTTAAAGAGGAATCTCAGATGCAATCTTAAAAATAGTAGAGAAGCTGGTCCCCAACCAGATTGCTTCGGTCCCAAGCCGAGTGCCTCCCTATTACATCTGGATCCTAACACCAGTCATGCCAATAAATGTCCGAGACACCACATGTTTTAAGTCTGTGTAAAGGGTACATATTCACCCAGGACACACTGCTGGGTCATGATTATGGTTGAAAATAAAGACTAGCATTACTAAAATGTTTTTCAGCAGTTCCCTGAGCGTCAGACGGTGCAAACACATTGATTTGTGCATGTAATCATGTGGGACACTCACATGAGCGGCCATGAAATCAGGCCGGCATGCTGAATGTGTCAATCTAGGAAATGTCTTTTAAATTTAGATCCCCGCTCCCATGCTGGGCAATTCAAACGGGCCTCAATAGAATGTAGATACCTCCATAACAGCGCAATATAGATGGAAAATGCTGTTTCAGGGTAACGGCAGGTGCTTTAGAAGTCTTCTATAGACACAATGGAAATGCTTTCTTAAATGGAGCCATTGTGTCTGGAAAAAGCATTTTAGTCGATCATTACCTCTCACCGAGAAGCTAATAGGAAAATATAAGAACTAATTCCTTCATAGAGTGAGACCCCAATTTGAAGCAATGTGATTTTTTTTCCCCCCTAATATGATCCATGCCTTA
This sequence comes from Poecilia formosa, assembly GCF_000485575.1. Lineage (NCBI taxonomy): Eukaryota > Metazoa > Chordata > Actinopteri > Cyprinodontiformes > Poeciliidae > Poecilia > Poecilia formosa. The sequence continues at coordinate 1,477,613 of NW_006800022.1, read as the reverse complement.
GAGCAATTTATAATGATTGTTGTCCATTGGTAGGCTGATGGTATGATTCAGACTTCTTCATTTCAGACTTGGAAGTCTGCTTGGCTCAAATCCCAAATCTGGAATTGTCTTTGTTTTGATGAGTAAGGCTGGCAGTCTAATAAGACCACAGGCTATGCACAATCAGCGTCCCAAATCTGTCAAATTTACCCATGTATACTGGTTTCTACCCCACAGTTCAAAACCTGAAAATATTTACCTTAAAATGTGATGTGGGCAAGATCTTCAGTCCACTTCGGACTATAAAAATACAACCAATTCACCACACTTTACTTTAGTCATGAACTAATTCTCTTGTCACAAGACACTTTCAAGTTGAGATGTCTCTCGACCATTTATGTATTCGAGGCAGTATGGACTGAAAGAGTTGAAAGGCATTGACTGCTCTGAGATTTTCCTTTTGAGCAAAAGTTCTAAAGTATTTGCACAAAAACAAACATGATATAAGAGGCTTTTATTTGAATCAAACATCAATAGTACTGCAACAATATTGACAACAGTAGATTATTACCTAGAATGTTGATTTTGACACATAGGGGGAAAAAAAATCAAACATAACATAAATGTCCTTACTTCTTTTTCCTAAGTTCTTATGTTTTGTCAAGTCTTAGTTATAACAATGGTTGTTCTCCCAAACAATATGATGGACTTCAAAGTGAGGCGTCTGCTTGTGAGCTGCATTCACCTGCAGTCAGTTTAAAACAGATGCTTGCGTCTTAAGGTAGCGGCACTTAAATACCCACGCCCCTACTTAATTACTATTTCAAAGAACACATCTCAAACTGTAATGCTCAGTTTGCTCAAAACAAGTTAGAGTATAAAGTGAAAAGTTGCAAACTTACTGAGAAAAAAAAATGTCCATGTTTGACCCAAATCAACTCCACTACCTTCTAGAAATTCCACCCGCGGTTGTATTTTAATCCTGTGCCTCATTCTCTAAATAAATCTTTGTTTCTCATTTCTTTCTGCTGAATACAAGATAGACAAAAAAGTGCTAGAATGGATTTGACTGTCTGGCACACTACCTGGCAGGGGGTCGTGGTAAGTTGGATTTTTTTTTTTCCTGCTTGATGCATTACCAAATACATATTTATGGCTACCTGGAGTTTCTGCAAGCCCAATGTGTCGCCCCCAAACAGAGATCTCTTTGAATACAAAAAAGTTAACCTTTAATTCTTTCTGGGAGGAAGTTCTTTTGCCTTTCAAAGTGCATTATTAACTGTAGATAGAAGAACTTATGAAACAGAGTAAAAGTAGGCTTGGAAATGTTGTCAAAATGGTTACAAATGCAGTTTTTAGACTTGCTACTCATGTTCTTAAATCTTGTGGCGTCATCATTAGCAAGGTGTGGTGTAGTCACGCAAATCTCGTTGATTCTGAGTCTCAGCTTGAGTTTCAGTCAACTCTCTTCAGAACATCCGGATGTGTAAAGACATCCAGACAGGATTTAGAACAAATTTTTGGTAAAAAAAAAATGAGCTGACACAATATTGGCCATGCTTGCCGGATGCCAGTTAGCATTAGTTGTGTCACCTATGAAGGAGGACATCGTCTTCCGCAGTAAATGAGTCTTTTCTCCTTTTTCACACTGCAAAGCAACAACATTCGAATAACTGCACCAGTTTTGCTTCTATTCTTTAATGCGGTCTTCATGCTCTGCATACCAAGTAGTTTGTTTTGAGGGGTTGGAGTGTTCACTCTCACCCTCTGGGGTTTTCATTGTGATGCATTTGCTAGCGTCTTTAAAATTCATCCAAATGGCCAAAGTCTTTAGTGGCTAAATTACTTTTAATTTAATTTTCCAACGCGTGTGTGTGCGCGTGTGTGTATGTGTGTGTTTGTTGTTGTGAGATTTGTTCAACCAGTGCGATTGACACGTCTAGCCAGTGTTGGTCTGCTTATGTATTTTCTGAAGTGAGGGATCAATTGCAGGATGGGTATACACATGCTCCACACTGCAAAATACATTACGCTATTTTGTCACATTGGCACATTTTGACTCAACTGGATGACTATTTTTTCAGTGGTCCTTATTTCTCTCCGGTGGGTTCACTCCAACAGTCAATTAGAACAGCAAAATACTCTACTTAGCCATTGTAGCCCCTGAAAAGCGGCTATTAGTTATGTATTGTAGAACCGTGTACTTTAACTGTGCAAATTGAGGGTGTCGAGGCAATTTGGAGCACGTTTTCTGTTCCTTGTTGAACTCCCTGTGAGCTACGAAACCATTCTTACAGTTTTGAAACTTGACATTATGCATTATTCTTGGCATTTGCTTGAACAATAGAGCCTTCAGTACCAAGTAAGTCATTTATGGTGTTGGTCAAATGCAAATAAATACATTAAGTTCGTGCTTTCCTGTGACGAAAAAGGTTAAGCGTATTGTTAAACCTAAAAATGTTATTGCTCTTGCTTTGTCTTAGCTGTTTGTTTTAGAGCCTCATATCCTTTTTTTTTTCTTTACAAAGTCTGTATCTCATTTGCATTGACCTGTTTCTCTGCCAGCGTGCTCGGCAGGGAGTCAGAAGGAAGAACACATCAGCCAAGGAGCCAGGCATTTGAACGGCTGTAAGAAATAACTCAGGTGTTAGCTTTCCCCGACACCCCCTTCTCCATCGAGCAAAGGAAGGTAGGTAGCAAATGCATGAGGTGTGTTAAAGACTCGCTCTGCCCAGATGGTGTTTGTCATGACAACACATCAGCATTTATGACAATATATGAATCATGTGACATGGATTCAGGCAAAGAGATACTTGTTGATCAAATCAACAAACACATCAGAAGGGAGAAGCTATGGATTGGTTTCCAATCTATTTCCAACTTTTTTTACATACCAATGTTTATGGGCCTCAACTAGGTGTGCTTCTTCCACAGAGATGTTGGCTCCACTTGCCTTCAGTGGCAAAAATAATCTGGAAAAAAAATTGTCCCTTTAGTCAATGCTTCATTTCCTTGCTACCGACATCAATCATGGCGTCTCACATGAGTAAGTGACGTAGTAGCAAATGGTCAATAGCTGTTAAGTGCTATTGACTCCCTAAAATCTCTGTTTCTATCTGTGTCAATCTGCATACAAACACATAATCATCTTTTAAAAAGTTGCTTCTTATAATTGGTGCTTGAGGTTATCCATGTTTAACCAAGCACTTAATATCATGGCCATCAAATATCATTAAAACACCATTAAAAACAAGTGTTTTTAAATGGTATTTCCTTTTAAAACAGTCGTACTAGAGAAAGTTTCACAACGGAGATCATTTAAACTAATTGTTGGATTCCAATTGCAAAAGAAGCCCAAATCATCACCCCTCAACCTTTGCAGCTGATCTGAGGGGTTTGTGGAGCTCTGGGTAATTTTAGCTATTTAAACCCCCTGTGATAAAAATGTGTTGCCATTTTATCACAGCCCACTTCTCTCTTGCCCTCAGACAAGTCAAGCACTAAACAAACAGAACCACAAAACTGAGACAAAGGCAATGGGACACGCCTAGCCATGGGTTGTAGACTGGTACAGCAGGGCTCCACAAATAAAAGCCTCGAGGTCCGGTGGCCTGTGACTTCCATGCTGGAATCAAATGGGTGAATATCCTCCTCAGTATGCAGTCGAGTTCTCCAGAGTCCTGCTAATGGCCTCATTATTTGACACAGGTGTGTTGAAGCAGAGACGCGTCTAAAAGTTGCAGGACTCCGGCCCTCGAGGCCTGGATTTGAAGACCCCTGCTGCACGGTGTGGTGTCTGAGATGGAGCTCTTTCTCGCTCAACATTTCACAGTTCGATGTTGTTAATGTTAATGGAAATATAGTTCTGTGTGATTTCATCAGAGGTGCTAATAATTCTGGCCCTACCTGTATAATAGATTGTGGTAGTTTTATAAAATGTAAAATGTCATCTTTGTAGGGTTTTTGGTGTTGCTTGAATGAGTTAATCTTGTATGAATTTAACTCTGATACAAAATGTAACCTTTTTTGACTCCCTTTACAACGGGAGACCAGAGGACAAAGGCGTATTAGCTTGTGACGTAAACTTGAACCAGCATGAAAAATTTTATTGAAATCTCACAATTTGTGCTGTGAATGATTGGACCATTAGTCTTTAGTCTCAAAAGATTAAAAAAAAAATCTTATTGTGCACAAGATTTATTCGACAAGATAAAAACGAAGCATTTACTGAAGTAGTTCATGTATTTAGAAGGAATCCGTTTTATAAGGCTATTATAGCAGGAATTCTATCTACCCGTTGCTTTTATGGAGTTTTACCTGGACAGACATCGTTTCCTGGGAGAGTAATGACAAATCGTGGAAATACATTTTTTGCTCAAACTGAACTTTACATGAGTATTTTTTTATTTTTCTATTTTTTTGCTTAACGATGGAAAACATGGAGAACAAAAGAAAAAATCAGAAAAGGATTGGTTTGTCAAAATTATACTTTGATTTTTATTCTATATGGAATAAAAACAAATATCTAAAATCAACTACAGTTTGAGAATTGTTCTGCCAAGTCAAGTCATAAAGCTGTTTACTTTAGCACTTGGAAGACAAATATGCTTTTCAAAGTAAGGGTAGGACTTCTATGTTCATATTTTCTTGTCTCGGTTTTAAACACGGTTGTGTACAGAAGAGATGCCACACACTTCTGTTTCGTAAACAAAAGGCAGACAGAGAGAAGTCCTTCCCGACACAGAAGGAAAAATAAAATAAATTGATTTATTTTTATAAAAGAAAAAAAAAAGTGTAGAGGATGGAGAGGCTTGTTGTCGAAAGCTGAAAGACGGCGATTCATCTCCGGAAAAAGTCTTCATCTCAAGGCTGATGGATGATGGAAAGAGATGGAGAGGGTTTGTGCGGCAGCCATTCTCCTTTTTTTTTTTTTTTTCTTTCTGTGAAATCTCCATTATAGGAAAACAGGTTTTTAAACTCTCTCCCGTCTAGAAAGTTTTCACAACAGTAAGCGCACTCTTTGTTGGGAGATCTTTTTTCTTCTTTTTTTATGTATCACAGAAGTGCTGTCATGGCCGACACAGACAAAAATAAAAGTTTTAGATTCATCTGGAGATGTGTGTGACAGAATAATCAAAATCCCACTCTGTAGCATAGGTTGCTTTCATTTAAATAAAATTTGAATTAGTTCTAACCTAGTGTCAAATAGATAGAGATCTTTGAAGGAATTGAGGTTTTACTTTAAAAGTTAAGCTGGAGTTTTGTCTTAATTATTCCAGCTTTACACATCAGCAAAAACGTTTTGGCCTTCATTTCTCCATTATTTCCTCTGTGTAGTTATCTCTATAGATTTTTCTGAGCCACCAGGACATATAGCCCCTTAAGTGTTAATATGTCCTCAAAAATTACAAATTTCAGTCTTATTTTATTTGGATTAGAAGTACTGTACTGTTGAATTTGCAGCAGTTACTGCATAAAAACCTCAATTGCTTTTACTCGTAGCTATTGTTACTTGGTGTAGTGTTTAACCTTGTTGGCACACATCTGGTTCAGATTAATGCCATGTTTACTTTGCTTTTCCATTTTGAAGAGAAACTGACATCTGCAAGGTGTATACCTCAGCAAAAACGGAAGTCGCGGGCTTCTGATTGAAAGTTCCTCGACGCTCGGCTCAATTGGAAATCAAAGTGTTTTTTTTCCACGGGCGTCTTGTTAGAGAATCCTTCGAATTAAAGCAGCAAGTTGAACTGAGCAGGACGGAGAGGACTTGGAACAGCCACGGCCACAAACAATGGCTGCTCGCACGGCGTGAAAAGGCTGTTCAGAGGAAGCAGCGAGACAGAGGCAGGGACCCTGAGGAAATCAATAATCACAGTGGACAGTGGCAGACTGTGCATTTGGCCCCTTCCTGTCAGTTATGCTGGCACAGCTGCTGGGCAGCAGCAGAAGAAACAACTCCTTCACCTCATCCACATTCTGTCTCAAATTAGCGGCGGCCCCGTCCGATAAATCGACGACACGTTGACCTCGGGAATCATCTCATCTCTTAAAGACGCCGTACGGCTCGCTGCGCCGTGCAACAGCTCCTCGAGAAGTGAAACCCCCTTGTAGCGGGGAATGTCTAATGGTGAATCACTAATATCACGACATTAGTCCGACTGCAGCTCTGTTATCTCATTGTAGTTAATGGCTAACTCCATGCATGCTTCATTACAGTCGGAGCCATTTTCCTCCTCTCGCTCCCTTCTCTATATATGCCTGTTTAATCCCCTATAACTGCTTTATTTTGCTTTTTGAAAAATCAAGAACAGCAGTGAGCTTTCTGCTCAATGGATAATTCATGGGACAGAAATGTTTTTGATGCCTTAGCTGTGCTGTGATGGCCTTAAATTGGATGGTTTTTTTTGATCCCACGTGTATTTTTCTTATTATTTTTAAGGAGCCCATACTTGTGCTCGCCGGATTTTTATTCGCGCTCTCTTTTTGTAGTTGGTGTGTTTTGCTGAAATCCTCTGTCTGGATGCCAGTTAAATAACTCTGACTTCACAGCATATCATAGTGGTTGACTCACTCCTTGCGAATAATCACACTCAGCTAAACTGACTCAGACACCTCTTTCAGATTGCACTCCTAATTATATTGTAACTTAAGCAAATACGCCTTTCTGTTGTAATAGCATATCAAATAAAAGTTACAGCATTTTTATTTTTCCACCCTGCAAGAATTTGAAGAGAAAATTGTTCTTGATGTGAAATCACAGTGCTACTGTTACATTCTTATTAATTCCCATTGAAAATGTCTAACAAACTTTCAAAGTCCAGTGCTTTCTTTCCCCTCAGCACCAACACTATAACTGAAAGTTGCGGTTAGCGTCTTCTTCACAGGTTTTCATATTGTTTTACTTTAGTGACTCTTGGTGCAGCGCCCCCGCAGGTGAGGCGGGAATCTGTTTTTTTTTCAAAAGGTTTTTGTTCTTGCTAGACAGTGCAGTGTGCAATCAAAACTGCACCAGCTGAAAAAGCAACAGATGTTGAAATTGTGGTCCTCATTCCAACAGATCTATGGATGAAACGGGTGTAAAGACGCCTCAAGTCAAAAGTCTGGCCTAGATTGTAGACTTGCTGACAGGAAATGCCTGCTTCTTCACACATGGATCTTTGTTTTTGCCTTCTTAACACAATTAAACACATTCCACTTTAAATGCAGCACAACTGCATTGATGTCACAGGAATTATTCAGTCTATGTTCAATAAAAAAAAAGTCAATTTTCCTGTGCTGGCATTCTGACTTGTTAAGACTAAGGAGGTCTTAACTCCTCTCTCTGACTTGCTATCGGTTCTGTCTGCAGGTCTGTAGTTGTTCTCTCCTCTGTTTGTCTTCCTCTCTCCTCTTCTGTGCTTGTAATTACCTCTCAACCATGATCCCTTTATACCTCAGAGTGCGCAAAGACACCTCTGGGGCTGTGCGAGTGTGTGCGTGCGTGCACGCACGCACGCACACACACACACGCTCACGTCCATTCCCAGGCGAATTGAACTCGGTCTGCATGTGTAAATCTGTGTGTGTACACAGAGGTCCTGTGGGGCTTTTTTCTGTGCTGGATAAATAATGATGAATTACAGATTGATTACCCAGGAGTGAAAACTCTCCTATTAAAAGTGTTATAAAGGGTGCAACCTGTGAGCTGGGCCAGAGAACACACTTAAGATTCTGCTTGGCTCATAATTAAGGGAGAGATATTTCTGGGTCATGAACATAAAGATTGGCAGCCAAAGGGTTTTAAACTATATTGATTGCTTTAGATTGTGCACGCGGTGTGTTGGGGCAACACTCCGCCTTACATAGCATCAATATTTTTTTTAACCTGCGTACTTGACATAGACATGCTGAGTGGGTGGTCAAGTATTTTACAGCCGTCGCAGAGTAATAACCTGCATCAGCCTGGGTTTTGCAGTTGAGAAGTGTGTTGTTTTTATGCTCTGGTTCATATTGTTTAATGCACAATGGAGCCCTTGAGAGTCTGCTTAAAGTAAGGCGGAGATAAGTTTAAATAAAAGAGGCAATTTAAATAGCCGCTCTGATTACACCTGCACACGGCTGCAGTTCTGGCTCGTTGCAAGCAGTGCGGACTACTCATGGCCATTATCTGGGTTCACGGTGCACCAACACTTTAGAAAGTCTGTTTCTGAAATGTAAACTTCTGTCCAAAAGCTGTGAGGTTTTTTCCGTTCGTAAATGTAAAGTAGTGTCCCCTCCCCCACCTGTTCCTGTGTGAACAAATTATACTTTGAGATTCTCTTTTGCAGCAAATGCTTGCAAGAAACTATAACGGTTAGCATGTCCATCCGTAGGTAAAACAAACAGATTCAGGACCGGGACAGAACATATTCTGTCCTTCAGAAGGAGCTGGTTCAGGTGGTAAAGAACATTGCTTGGCACTGCTGCCTTGGCTAATACAGAAATTGACGCTTCCTCTGTAGCTGCTCCCTCTGAACTATGTCCAGGAGTGCTTTTGGATTTGCGGTCTATTGTCAGAACGAGCCGGACTTCTCGTTTGACATTTGCGAGCAATTAGTTTAATGCGTCCCATTAAGTAGTGTGTTGTGCAGTGTTTAATGTCGGATTCGTTTGATGATTTACTTTTGTTCTTTTTTGTTTGTTTGTTTTTTGCGATGCAGTTGGTGTGTAGTACATCAAACACACTAAACTATGCAATGGGATGAAAAGCATATGCAAATAAGTGTTCTCACAGAGTAAGCCACATACAAACACATTCTTCCAATGCAGAGGATAGTCTAACAATGTAACATCTCAGAAATTAGTAAGTAGCCTATAATTATAAGAATGGTATTTTTAATGCCTTTTTGAGACATTTGCAATGTAATATTTCTCACTTGTTCAATGTTTTCATCATCATCTTTGAATTGCCTTGTTGCTTAAATTTGCTACACAATCTTCCCTTGCCTTTGTAAATCCTTTAAACTGTTTGTCCATCGTAGTGATACGTACTGGTGACTTGGGTGGGTAATGAAGTGGCAGTTTAGACAAGTCAGCTCCTCTTCCCCCTTTAGTTCTGCATACCATTATGTCCAAGAGGGGGAGCCCTCTTTGTCAAATGGGCGAAACGGTGTAGACACCATTTGCGATTACCTCATAGACCTTGTGCGCCGTCTCTAACTTGGCATGTGCCACCTCTCATTCAAAATGATCTATTTGGAAAGTGTAGGTTTGCTCACTGTTATGCAAAAGAACAGTGAGTCATTAATGCATAGTATTTATTTAATTTATTTAGGTTTACCTCTGTGCTTTTAAGTGAAAGAACATTCGTTCACTTAATTCATTACTATAGTTGCTTGAACTTCAAAGGCCAGATCTGGTGTCTTCTTTGCTTCTGAGAGCTAGTAAATAGTGAAGTAAAAATGGCAAAATAGTAAATACAAGGACTTTTTTTATGATAGTTTTATTTTTTTTAAAGAACTTCATTTTTCTTTCTCCAGTTTTTTAATGTCATGCCACTCTAGGTGAAGGCAAAAGGTTCTTTTTTGTAGCCAACAACTTTTATTACTCTAACTTGCTAAAAATACAGTTCAAACATTCAGTCTCCAAAATGTCTACAAGAGTAGTACAGTGTGCTCTGAGCAAAGATTCAACAATAACTGAAGGAGGGGGAGAGGGGGGGGACCTTTTAAATCTGGAGTGTTTTAACATTTCACAGAATCGAGAAAGATTCAGGCTCTAAGAGCTAAAACCTTAAAACCCTGAATGGTCAAAGAAAACAGCCAGGTTGGCTTAATTTGCTGACAGAAAATAAGAAAACAAAAAATGTTTTATGAAATGACCTTGTTTTCTGGGCGAATTGGAGGGTTCTAGAGGAAAAATTCTGGTAAATCAGCGTTGCTATAAATTCATGTAATTTTATACAACGTGAAAAATTGCACAAAGAACATGATAAAGTACAATTTTCCATTTTATTTACTTTAGCAACCATCTTTTTTTTTTTCTTCTTCTTAGTATCACGGCAGAAATAAATCAGTTTTCATTTGTGGCTCGTTCACCTGTAACTTTCGCTGTAATGCATTTGCTTCACCTTGATGCTTTCAAGAGTGACATTTACAGATTATTCAAAACCCGTTTTAATCAAAGCCTTGACTGACTTTAGAGTTAATCACTTCCCGGTGTGTTTTACTAATGTCCCTCTTTGGTGTGGCTCTCTGGAGGCAACTCTGTCCACTTCTTGTGTGTGAGTGGCAAATTCACTATTTGCTGTGGCCATTTACATTTATGCGCTTTCCTGCCCAACAAGGCAAAAAGTCAATTTTCTCCAGTAAATTCCATTATTCACTGAGGCCAGCAAGAACACTGGGCAGTTCCACTTCCCTCAAGCATTTCTCTTCATTGTAAAAATACATATGACACTTGGGAAATGGTTATGGGAGAGATATAAAACAAGCTATTTCTTTTGTGAGCCGAATGATGCACAGGTTGGTGAGGCTGATACCCGAAGCCAAAAGCTGATATGAGAAGAAAAGGCGCCAGAGAACCTCACAAACTCAGATAGCAGCCAAAACAGTTTCTGACGGGTTTTAAACACCAGAACCATTACTGATGGTTTTTTTGTACCTTTAGTGATGAATGTTGCCACGTTCGCCTGTCGCTGACATCAGTGCTGCTGTGGATTTCACCAATGCAGTTTTGGAAAAACGCCTGAGAATAAACTCTCATTAGAGTTCGACTGTCAATTTTTATCTTGAACATTGATAATAAAATATAAACTAGGGAATGGAGAACACAATTTCTCTAGAAGGTGGCATATGTCAGCCACGGTTAAAACTAGTTTTTTTTTGTTGTTTTTTTAACTTAAGCATTGTTTAAAAATTAGTTGTTTGAACTGTGTGGCGTTTAGACGGTTTATGTCCATTAATTGTGTTTTTTTTTTTCTATATAAAACTACGTAAATTTTTTCTGTCCTGATTAATGTGCGTTGTTTTAATCGGTTGATTAAATTAATAAAATTAATTATCACTGCATGTGCTGTTTTCCATTGTGTGATATGAACGACCTTGAGGAGCTAAAGGAAGTAAAGCCCCTGAAAAGAACCAGAAATGATGTTCAGGTGGCACTTAACAGGTCGCCTTGACACTGATGGGTCATTCATACCGTTTTTTCCTTCAGTCATTTTTGTATATATAGATATAACAAAGTCAATTTTCTAGTTGTTGGAAATGTGCAGAGATAAAATGTGGAGTGAAAATGAATTATTATAGCTGTTAATGGAACTGTTTATACATTCAGTTGTTGTGCCACAAGTTTTCCAACTACACCTGCAACCCAGGTGTGGTGATTTCTAAAGCTTTGTGACTGTGCTGCTTTCCAATAAATTTCCAGGTTGCGTTAAAGCAAAATGCATCTGCTTTTACTGTTCAACCCAACATGCATTCTTTTACTAATTCAGCAGAAAAGCATTTAAACACTGTCTGATAGGCAGTTAATTTAAAAAAAAACCTCACTACCCCTTATGTTTTTTTTTTCACAGTAGTAAAAGAAGATTGCACACTAATATAGGGATTGGCGTCTTAATTATGACAGACACACTTGTAAAGTGGGAGTAAATTCTTTTATACATTAAAATCTGAAATTTGTGGACTTTTATGTTGCCCAATAATAATTGTTGCTTAATTTTGATTGGATGTATTGTTTGCGTATTTAACAATTGGTGACTGCATGAAGTCCCTGTGAACAGACTTTTTTTTTTGTTGAAATGTGTCATACAAATAAATTTGAATCGAAAATTGAAATATGTTCAAATACTAAAATTCACAGCTTTGTTTAGCTCGACACTCGGTGGCTAACAAGCTACTCAGAAATGTTTCTAACATGAACTTTTACATGAAAATGGTCAAACTTAGCACAAATACTTGTTTGAACAGCAAAAATTAAACTGCTACGAAGTGCATTTAACACCATTTAAAATGCGTTCTCACCTAAAGGCAAAGGCGTCTTGACACAAATGCATAATAAAAATGGAAACTGTGTGGCTGCTAATTCAAAAATTGCTCAAAGTTGTTCTTATCGCTTTGGCATCATCATGAATTCATTTGGCTTTAAGGTGCAGAGGCGACGGGGGGGAGGGGGAGAAGGGGGGGCATTAACAGATTCCTCTGACCTCCGTTTAATTTCTACCGAACGAAGTCAAGAACCAGTTAAGCTAAATTGCCCCGACAACAGCAGCATGCGAATAAGTCAAAAGCCTTGTTCCAGTTGAAGGCTGAGGAATAAATCCTCAGTGAAAGGTAATTGCCAACAGTTTCAGCACTTTCAGAAAAGAGAAGCGGGATATCTTATTTGATGGCTGAGCTACAGTCAGCCTTGCACCATTGGGGAACAAATGCTGACAGATTCAAAATGAAAATAATAAGCGTCAGACATAATGGGTTTCCAAAAGGAAGCCTCAATAACAGATGTCTTGTTGCAGCATTTTTTTTTTTTTTTTGGGCTATATTTATGATGGATTTGGTGTCCTAGTTAATAGATGATCCTTTGAAAAAATTCCTTCCCTCTGAGGGTTCGGTGGCCTGAAAAAGTCTGACGGCCTCAGTTGTCGTCAAAAAGTGAGTTTCTCTCAATATGTTTCATGGAAATAAGTCAGTGAGATTTGACTAGATTTCTCTGAACTACCAAAGCGAGTTTTAAGAATCGGACGTTGTTTGTGACGAGAAAGACATAGGATGTAATTGATTGTTTCACATCTATCGCAGTCTAGAGTGGAGTGACACAAAAAAACATCGGTTGAGTTTTACTGCCTTTTGACAGTAATTATGTCAAAAGGCAATATAAAAAGTTAAAATTAGGAGTTTGACCTGATAAATTAATTGTTGTGTGACTTCGACTTGGTCCTTATGGTGAAAATGGACTGAATAAATGCCATTAGATCTATAAAAGTTTAAAGTGATTAAAAAGAAACCTTGCTGATTGAAAGCGCTTTAAAAGAAGTTAAAATGGAAAGATTGTCAAAAGCTTGAAATGGAATAATAGATCTGCAGTCATGTCACTTTTTGAAGAAGCCAGTGCCGTACAATTTGGAGAGCAAAATCCTTGTCACCAAGGGAAGGATCAATGTTGTTTTGGCAGGAAACAAATGCCCCGTGTCAGTACGTTTCCACATTTGGGCCCACAGGCCCGGCCTTTGCCAGCTTTATGCTTCTGCCAGCAGAGTAGAAAGGGACTAATGTATGCCTTTTATTGCAAGGATTGCAAACAACAGGAGTTTAGAGCGGTCAGCCTCTATTTGAGGCAAATTTAACGCTCATTGTTCCTTCTGCCCTCTGCTTGGAGCAGCTTTGAGATTAGCTGTGAAAGTTATGCAAATATGTTTTTGGATGTTTTTTTCTTTCCTCATTTTTGCACCGGACCCAGCTAGGGCTAAATAAAAGAAACACACAAAAACAAAAAAAAAAGAGCAGAAAGGATTGGTTAGACTGAAAGCTGTGATAAACAGCCTCGCTGCTTTTCAGATGGACTGACAAGAAAGGAAACATAAATGTGTGTTGACTGACCAGAGGGCAGAAAATTCACATTTGACATTTGTGGCAGGTCTTAGCGCAGACAAACGCGCTCATTCTGCCACGTGCTGCCCGCTCTCGCCCAGACACACACACACGCACACACACCCGCGGACTGTCGCATGGCCCTATCCCCCAGGGAGACATACACTGCCTTGAAGTCTGCGGCACCACCAATCGCAATCTTCCAAGGCTCCAAGAGGCAGAATGACTGCACCCTGCTGTATCTAAATATCACTGCTAGTGTGTCTGTGTGTGAGTGTGTGTGTTAAAGCCTTACTCACTCCGATCCTGCCTTGTACTAAAGCTGACACATGATTAATTATTTTGTGGCTGGTTCCTCTTATTAACATCACTTACAACATCACAGATAACGCAAACTAGCTGCAGTGCCTCACCAGCGGCGTGGATGGATAGATTCACACCAGGCGAGTTATCAAAGGGCACACGCACGCATCGCATCCAGCCTCTGACATCATCGCAAATGATCGGATCAAAACCCGAGAGAGAGAGGGAAACAGAGAGAGAGGGAAAGAGAGGAGAGGAATCAAAAGCCAGGCGAGAAAGATGAAAAACAGCAAGGCAGAGAGGGGGAAAATATGCAGCCTGACTAAGCAAGACAAGCCTGTTACGAAACAGCAATAGGCTGCATGACGGCTGGTTTCCCTCATTGATTTATAAACGAGAGCAGACAGCGGAAGACGAGTGAAAACAAACTTTCTGGTTTCGCTGCCAACAGTCGTCGGAAGCTCGCAAGCTTTTTTATTTTTTTATTTTTTTTTATTTATTTTTTTTAAACTTGCTGCCGCGTGATGCAAGCGAATCGGATGTCCGGGATCGCAGCGAATTTGTCTGAGTAAAACAGAAATCAGCTGTGCCTCATTTGTCGCCTCGAAGCTTTGCGACTCAAAATTATACACACACACACACACACACACACACACACACACACACACAGTTGTGGGAGCTGACCTAAAAATAGGAATTGAGTTGGTCCTGCAATGAGGCCTGACTCTTGGTTATAATTCCTATTAAATAGCTCTTACTTTGCCTTGCATCATATTTAATACCTGCTTAATTTTCATTAATATATATTTAAATTTACTTATATATTTGAAGGGGTTGCAAGCATAAATCTGAATGAACTTCAGACAGTTAAACATAAGACCCTGAAAAGTGTGGCTTGCTTTTGTATGTGGAAGTTTTGAAGTTGTGGAGGAAGAAACCTACCAAGACAAAGTCTGCTGGAACTAGCCTGCAGGTACAGATAAACTGCTCATTCTATTTATCCCACAATGCTTTGCTGCTGCGTTGTGATTTTGATCTTCTGGGATCAAGTTTTCTTCAACTTGGCTGTGGGTGTTGGTCGATCAAAATGCAAATAAAATGCACTGATACCAGAGACTTCTTCATGATCTAAATGTTAACTTCAAATGGAAAATGGCCATTTTCTTTTTAAACTGTTTTATTTTTTCAAGTGTTAATGCGATGGTTTGATATAACTAAACATGCTGGGTAAACATGTCACATTTTGCTTACTTCAAATCGTGAGCCTGTGTGTTCCGCCAGACAAATGTCAACCGCCTGCCGTCATCCCTCCAGCTCACACACACATTTGCACACGCATGCACAATCTCCCTTCTTCTACCTCATGCCTGTCCCCACCCCCCTCCACCACCCCTTTCTCCCTGGGAGACTGATGCAGTGGCTGATTGCGTGGGAAGTTCCTCTGTCATCGTTAGCAGGCCTGGACGCACTTGTCAGGGGCCCCATTAGGAGGTTCCAATGAACTCTCCTTTGCCTCTGCCAGTCAGAAAGACATTCACGGATGGGTCAGAGGGCTTTTTGATGCTATGTACGGTCAAAGGCTGAGCAATTCTTCGGGAATTGCTTTTTGAGGCTCTAAAAACCCCCGTGTCGATACGGTCAACCAGTTTAATCATTGGGTAATTAACCATTCAGGTAGCAAGGGACCAATTGCTCAAACAGATGTTGCCTGGCATCTAGAGGGATGACTTAACAGCCAATCAGGTCCTTATCTTCTGCTGAGTCATGAATAATTAATGTGTTGTGTGTTTCTTTTTTTTTTCTTTTTTTTCCAGCGTAAGTTGATAATTTTCCGTTTGAATGAGACCTGAAACTTTTTCAAGCCATCACCCAGCATCTTCATGCGGACAGAAAATGGAAGTCTGCATTTAGCTTTTACTCAACTTTGCGAAGGGGCCAGTTGCTCACAAAGGCTGGTCCACACAACTAAAGGGCACGAGCACAAATCAGTGTGTTGCAAAATCAGCAGGAAAATGTCCAGAGTATGCAAAGCAGTGCTCAACCTCAGGGAGCGGCGGGGCAGAGGGGGGCGGGGGGGGGGACAACCCGGAGAAGAAGCAATTTCCAACTGAAGAGATTTCATATCAACATCTGATCATGAGCTATTCAAGCTTGTCAAACCGTCACGACACTTCGTGCCCAAGCGTCACCGATCTGTACAGCTCAGCAAGCCATAAATCACTTGGCAAAATATGATTTAAAAAAAGCTGAATACTGTACCTTCATATTTGGGACGATATGAAGGAGTATTTTCTAAGGTGGAAGAATGAGACGCTTGCATGTAATATCACAAGTGCCGCATACTGTACGCTGTCCTTCAATATTACGATGAATCTGCCCTGCATAACATTGAAAAAAAAAAAAAAAACACTCAGAAATATAAAGGGCACTTGCAAACTCATCATTTTGAGCTTATTGTAACCTTTGGAAGAAATGGAGCTACGATTGTTCGAGAAGAAAAGGGAAATGACTTTTTTTGTTAGCTTTTTTTTTTGGTCTATCATATTGTTCATGTTCAAAATGTACAAAAAAGTAAATGGGACAATATCAAGGCGATTTCCTGAACATTGGGTTATGCAACAATGTTTGAAAAATGTATTTTCTGTCATTCATGTTTTAAGATATCCCTGTACAATTCTGTTCTGTACTCGGTTTTTGGTAGATCAGGTTTGCATACATCACATCAGTCACCTGTTGTGTCATTGTGTGTGTGCGTGTATACAAATATGTTTTTTTTTATTATTATTACTATTTTTTTAACCTTAAAAAAACTGTTCATCTGGACTGAACTGGGTTCAGATCCAACCTGATGAAACTTGAACTATGGAGGATGTAGTTAATGTAGTTAATGTCCTGTAAACCTCACCAATCGCGTCATTAACCCACTTTTCAGATTTAACAGGGTTCTATTGTGCTGCCAGGTTACCAAATAAGTCTGGATTGGAATTCTTTTTTTTTTTTTTTTTTTGTGAAGCACTGTACAGAAAATGTTTGACCTGTCACTTTCTAAACCTTTAATCCAGGTCATTTTTACAAGTTGGGAAGCATTTGGCAGCTCAGAGACGGCCCTCGTTTACCTCCATCTTTCCATCAAAGGTGTCCAATTCAAGCTTGAAGTATCTGGAGATCAATCAGAATTGCCTGATATTTGTCCATGCTGAACAGAGTAGACTGTGTAGTTTAAGGTTGATGTGTCCCAGTTTAAAATGAAATGAAATCCACATGGCTCGATTTCTTGTACTTTACAAACCTCTGCTGCTATGAGTTCGTCCATGTAAATATGGCTATTGTCATCCAAGTCTTATGGACTGCACATGTGTTCATGATGCAAGTCAGTCCATGTATTTTGTCTCTTGAGCAATTTTCCATTTTTTTTGCAAAAGGTTATGCTGTGTGTGTGTGTGTGTGTGTGTGTGTGTGTGTGTGTGTGTGTGTGTGTGTGAGTGTGTGTGTGTGAGACAAAACCAGATACGCTTTAGGAGCGTACAGCGGGCCTGAATGGGGGAAGCGAGTGTTTTAAAGCAAAAGCTTGGTACGTCAAGGAGATTAATGTCCTGCTATTGTCTTCGGCTCTCATCAGAACACTTTTATCTCCAGAAAATGACGGAGCTTGCACTTTTCATTATGTACGTTAGCTAGCGAGCCCCCACTTCCCCTTTCACAAAAGGATTGCTATTTGGGGTGAATGTGAATTTGCTTTGGTGTGTGTGTGTGTGTGTGTGTGTGTGTGTGCGTGTGTGTGTGTGTATGTGTGTGTGGGTGATTTAGACACATTGGCCATAAGCATACATGATTAAAAGCTTGAGAGGAGTCCGTGTGTGTGTTGCGGTATGCAGGCCTTACTCGTCATTTCTGGCTTCTGAATACAAATTTGACAATAATTGATGTTTTAGGACTTGCAAATACGGATATGGAGAATATGGATTACTCTGGAGGGGGCATCGATTGTTTAAAGTGTCTCTGAAAAATAGGATGGCATTCGTTTTTATTCTTCCGTCAGAATTATTCTTCCGTTTCATTTTAGTATTAAAATGATTAGGAATCAACTCTCAAGAGAATGAAAATGTTGCCATAGTACTACACCTCCGAGCATTAGTTACTGCTTTGATGCCACTATGGTTGAGCATGTATCTTGGAGAAATTTGACACAATTTGAAGCAGCTTCAATTCTGAAACGTCATAAAGAGAAGCTTGGTGAAGCAATATTTGGGTGTGATCCCCTGCACCAAGAAAACAAAACAAAACAAAAAAAAACAGGCGTTGAAAACATAGAATCAAACACTTACATGTCTTTAGAAATACATTTCATGAAAAGAAAACATGCATTTCCATAAGGAGTGAAGCTAGAGTCTGTAACATGCCAGGTGAAAGATGAAGGCTGGGGAAGAATTCAGTTCAAGGCAGCTTTAGCTCCAGCCTGAAAAAACAGGAACATAGTGAAAGCAGAGGCATCATGCCATCTGTGACAAATAATAAAACATTTACATATTTTTAAAGAGTCCTAAAACAGATTTATGACAATCTGTGCATGGCTTTATTTTTAAAATAGGACAGTTTGTCAATTATTTAAAATAAATTATCCAACTTTCTGTTCATTGTCATCAAAAATAGACTGAACTGGAGCGTGGCAGTTTTTTATTTTTTTTTTCTTTGGTGTGAAACAATTTGAAATATTCTCAAACAGCTTTAGTTTTTGTCTTTGTTGGCGCCCGAGTTCCACCTGCACCCACGACACAAAATATGCTGCAGACTCCGATTTTAGCACAACATTGCTAGCTGCATGTTTTACAATCCCTTTACAATGCATTTCTTCTTCGAAAAGAAGAAATGCATGTTTTTATTTTCAAAGAAAGGACCAACTCATTTGCCTAAACTTGTCCTCGAGCAGATGAGCATCGGTTGTTTTCAGTGCAATGTTCAGATGGCTCCAATTGCACTGTGATACGGCAGCATCTGCACCACTCAAAGTACATGAATCATTTCAATTCAATCACAAATACATGCCAATTGATTGTAGTTATCCAACAGTACAGTAAGGTTAATTTGGTGTTGAGTCATTGACCTCCTGGATGAGTTCATCTTCAATAAACTGTCCACTACATACATTGAAAATACCACCATAATAATTTGTTCTATTTTCCAATTGCTTAAGCAAAAACAAAAAAAAAGTTGCACCAATTCTGTCAACGTTAAAGGAAAATCCGACACCTTATTGTTCACTTGAAAGACTTGTTTTTGTTTTTTTTTTTCTTTACAGTTCAGACTGTGGAGTCTTTTGTAAGTGATACAAAGGCAATAACGGAATCTGTGTGCATCGCGAGTGGTTGAAAATGAGATCAAGAAGCTACACAGGAATGTGAACAAAGCAGGCGCTGAGCACTAGTCAGCCTTAACATCCATTTGATCAAAGGTTCGCCATTTAATAGAGAAAAAAAAAAAACTTTGATGCTGTTACAACAGCCGAGCAACTAATCAATCACTTTGACAGTGATCACTGGGCTTCATTTTAGGCCTTTGCACTTTCCTCAGATGTGTGCAAAATCATATTTTTCTCTCTTTTAATACAAGTAGAAAAAAAAAATTGTCTTAAGCAGAAAATGTTGTGAGCCCCAGCACATCCGTGTCCTCTCAGATAAGATCTTCTCTACAGTTTGCTCCCCTCGAGCGTTACACCTCCAGTGGAATGCATCACTTTCCCACAGAGGCTGGCATTTCAGTTAATGCCGAGGCCAGGCCGGTAATAGATTCATTTAAGTAATTATTTAGAGACGGAAAGAGAAATGGAGAGGGGGGGGGGGGGGGGGGGGGAGGTGCAGAGGGAAAAAAAGACAAAGTGGTAGATCGACAGGAAGGGGGTGGAGGGGCGGTGCAAGCGCCGATGATTAAATTTTGCTCCAAAATCCTTATGGAACGCAACAGATAGCCATCGCTGAGGAAACGAGAAAACGGGCAAGACAAAATGACATTACATGGAAACGTATTGACCGTCTTCTGTGTGAAAAATGTAACGCGCCCCGGAGAAAGTGCAACTGTGCATATCACGCACGTTAGGAGTCTGAATACTGACACGCAAACAGCACCAACAGTGCCATTAGGGCCGTTCTGAATGCGAGCGACCATAGCAGGTACGGAGCCGCGGACTTGATTAGATTTGATACTGACAGTGCATATGTCTTCCTCTGGCCTGGCAGTGACTGCGCAGAGTGTAGAAATTGATTTTGGTGGGGGAGGCGCGGTAAATTCTGTTGTTATCGACAGGAGGAGGGTCTGGATGGGAGGCAAATGTGGACGCTTAGATTTTATAGAAGCATATTTATAGAAGTTTACGCCGTAAACGGAGAACGAAACATTTGGCAAGAAGTCCTAACTAAAACAGAAGTGCTTAATATTTGTTCTACAACAGATGAAACGTGTACTTTGAAAAAGTTACACATCGGAGAATCTCAATTATATTTATTGGCAATTCATTCCAGGAAAAAAAGGAATTTAAGTTGCAAAACAATAAGTAAAAAACTCACTTTTTCTTTTCTGGCCTTTTTTACTTATACTAATGCAGAGCAGGAACATGTTGCTTTGTAAAAGCATCTCTAAATCATGAAAGATTTTCTCTTCTTTTTAATATTCCATATCTAACAGGTTTTATTCAACAAACAAGCTGAGTAAAGACAAACAGCAATTTTCAAACGATGAATCATTTGGTGCAGAAAAAGAGAAATTTCTTCTTTTGTTAAGTCATGATTAGTCACATTTTTTATTTTTATTTTTTTTGAAAAGCTTAGTCGGCCTCTCTATCGACATATTCCTCAACAACTTATTCTTCCTGTGTGTCTTGCTTGTGAAATCTAAAGCAGCACGCTGCAGATTGAAGCGGATCTCGAGCGTTAGAGGAAAACCGCTATCTGATCCGGTTTGCGAGAGCAGCTCCGCGTGAGCCAGCCGGACGCACGCAGAAAACGACAGCCGACCATATGGACCACCGGCGGCGTCCGCGCACAGCCGGTCAACTTGGTCACTTTGGGGATCTGCTCCATCCGGCCTGCTGGGATAACCTCCGATAAGCCAGTCCGCACTGCATCAAAAAGCCTCTCATTATCCATCAGGCTGACCAACCTCATCACTTATCTATAGCTGGATGTACTGTGCTCTGCCAGGCAGTGTAATAAAAAAAAAAAAAAAAAAAAGAGAGAGAAAGAAAGAAAAATTCCACATTTTCTGATGGAACTTGCTTGGATGAACTGGCACAGACACATTATTACCAAACCCTTGACAAACTGGAAATAACCAGCAGACATTTTGTGTCTCAGCTAAGTTGCTCTGGCACACCGACTGTCGTGTTCTTCCTCCCGATGCACTCGTCAACACAAATCGCTCGTAAAAGCTCACATTTTGCGGTAAACACCGATAATTAAAACAACAACGAGAAGCACGTCAAGTTCCTCAGGATTCAAGTTGAGCCAACAAACATGGAGGTTATAGGTGAAACTATTCAACATAAATATGTGGGCTTACAATACCAACGTATGTTTTATAACAGAGTACATTTGTGGCGGTCATTAACATTTAAAAAGTAGTCATCTCAATTGCAAAACATGTGAGATTCCCTGCGTTTCTGTGGCAACCGCTGCTGGAGGCTTTCTTTGCCTCTTCCTTTCCTCCAGATCAGGCGTCCTTTCATATAATTTGTGCCAGTCAATATTCTGTTTAGTTACTTGAAACCCTTTTGGAATACGCTGCAGGAAGTTTAGACGGCAAACAAAACATTACGACGCCATCATTTGTCCCTGTTTGCTGTGATTCAATACAACTAATTAGCATGAGTAATAATGAGTACAACAAATCAATCCATAAGATGTAATTACATATTAGCTTAAATAATAATACCTTCTTCTACACCTAACTAGGAAGTCCCTCTTTCCAGAGAGATGTGGTGGAGCTTGAGAGTCCACACTAACCATCCACCATCAGTCTGGACTGAACTCTTGTCAATTTTCTCTGACATTTTACTGTGTTGGTTTAAAAATAAATACCCCACTGTGCCTCCAAAAGGACAAAGTTCAGTTTGTCCAGTTGCAGCTTCTTGTACAAGTAATGTTTTTTTTTTCTTTTTCTCTGCTCCATGTTGTTTAGAAGCCAGATTTTGGCTTTTCTCTTAATTTCACCAGCATTTTTTCTTTGAACTGAAGTCATTTAGAGTGGGCCCAGCCGGAATCCTGACGTGAATCTATTAGAAAATCTGTGATGAAAGAAATCCAAAGATAAATTCTCACAATAACATCTGTAAGACTGATCAGCAATAAGAAGTAAGCAAACCTTTTTTTTAACAGATTATTGAAATAAGTGGAAGTATGCTTTGAAATGCTGTATTAAACACAATAAAAAAAATAAAAAAAACACTGGCAGCACATTTTACAACAAACTTAGCTTAAAAACAATTTGCGAGCAAAACTTCCATGCCCCTTTCCAGTATGTGTGTAAAATCAATTAAAGTTGCGAGAAAGTAAAGATGCACCAAAAAACTCCTAATTCCACACTACTGATCCCCGTATACAAACACTATTCAGATCAAGAGCACACCAAAAGAAACATCTGAACCTCCAAGACAAACGTGTTCAACAAAGTTTTTTAACTTCGCTGTGTTTAGAGCCATCGTTTCTGGTCGCTTTTCCCTGAGGACAAAAACAATATTGCACATTTTATGGCAGTGTCAAAGTTTCCAGAAACTTTTTTTGTTTGTTTTTAGTTTGAGGAGGAGCTTTCAGTCATTCAAACCTGAAAACAAAGTGGTAGAAAACAAGAATGACCATTAATCCGGATGTTGAAAATCAAATTCCCGTTTATGTTATTCACTTTGCATCCTTGAGATGATCTAAAAAAGAAAGAAAGTTCGAGCACCTTCTGCATGCATTTAATAGCGTAATGCATAAGCTAATGATCCGCCGCCATTATGGCCCTCAAGCTCGATCGACCCGACGCTTGTTCGATACATTTTATGCAGGAAAACAGTAGCATACAGAGCAGTAATGTCAGTAATTGAAAATGGGTGAATTGATTAAATAGACAAGCTTTACACGAGCACATATTTCATGGCTTCCCGGATGGGCAGCTTCAGAAGAGCCATTGAACCCTGAAATGGGATTTCTTCACAGAACATTTCAGATACTCGTCCGATGGTGTTTCACACGCCAGCGCTACATCCATCGCTAAATTCAGAAGCGCTTTCAAATAAAATGCAAATCAGGCCGAGGTAACCACTTCAGCGGTACGCGCACAGCTGCATCCGAAATTCATATCTGGTGCAGTTTTAGAGTGAGGAAATCCATCACGTCCCCGTTTCTGTTTTTTGGACAGTATCAACTGTACATTCATATGCCCGTATAATGGCCCCCTGAAATATTTGCTAGGCAATCTATAAAGTAGCGCATGCAGCATATTTCTTTTTTTGCTGATACTCCACAGTTCACATGTGCCTTGCCTCATTGAATAATAGTATCAGTTTGTTCTATCAAAGAGAAGCCCTGTGTCGCAAGTGCATCCAACCCCCTACAGCAAATTGGAACAACGTGGCGATGACATACATTGTTGTACAAAAAATAAATAACAGAAAGAATGAAAAAACTTCAGATTTACAGTTACTGTGAAAACATCCGCAGGGTAAGGGGAATTGGTTTAGTCAAGTAAAGGTATGAACCACAGTCTAAGACAGCCACTTTTGCCGATACACTATGAGATTTATAATTATTCAGAGCTTGGGAGGAGAAAATATGAGGAACCCAAAATAAAAGAGAAAATGTAGACGGACAAATAGAAAAGATTCTTGTGATGATTATAACTTTAAACATTGTTTTTAAGTGAATAAAACCTGCTACAAAATTCACAAAATTGTAAATTTGGTTGAAGGACTAAAGAACATTTTTATTTGATGAATTTGTGTTATCGTTTCTTACGTTTTTGCTAAGATGCATTCATGTTTTGTGGTGAGGTAAATTCAGTAGTCTTGTCAATTGGTACTGCCCCCTGCTGGCATTGCCTTGTCACTGCTCTACTTAAGGCAGAAGCACAAAAAATAAATACCAAAGTATTTTCTATGATAGAACAACTTCAGCATCACTGTAGCGATTAATCAAATTGTTACATAACTACCATCTTCTGGCTAAAGTTAATCTTGTTTCTACAGGTTTACTTCATTCCTTCTTATGCTTGTTTTTCCTAGGAGGGTAAAAAAAAAGGTTTAAGAAATCCCCATACTGGTAATTTTTTTGTTCATTGCAGCCTTCTCATTTCTCAGTGGTGCGAAGAAGAATCTCTTAAGCTTTTCTTTGTTTGTGATGTTCATGTCAAAGGGAATCACAAATGCGTTTGGTGTCTGTGTATCAAAGATAAAGAACATGCATAGGTTGGGTCTTTCTCCGCCGCCCACTGCGAAGGTATGCCTGCTGGATGCACAAGAAGGTAAAGGATGCGCTGCGGCTCTATTGTAATGCATAATACAGAATACAATGCAATCTGTCACCTTGATCTCCAGGCTATTTTTATCGCCTTTTGATCAGCGTGGCTTAGATTTTAAAAGCCGGCGAACACGTTCGATGTTTTTTGGCAAGAATGACAAGAAGCTCCAGATGAAAGGAATTTTGGAATATATAAGCGACGAGTGAAATGGGAAGAGAAACGCAGAAGTGGGATGGGTAATTAATCCTGTTTGATGTTTTCGACAGAAATGGGTGTCGTGGCCGAACCCAGGACGGCCCAGAACTGCGGGATGACATTTAGAAAGAAGTCAGATGGGGTGTATGATTAGATAAGACCAACTACGCATTCCAAAAGAAGGTTTTCTGAATGTCCATCATTACCAAAATGCATCACGCCATTAAAAAAACAACTATGAAACAAGCAAAAACTTTTACATTTTGTTAAATGCCATCATTAAAATCATCAAGCAAATATATTGATCAATGTTCCAGTAATTGGGGATCAATTGCAACTCTGAACAAGTGAGTTTTTAGCCTTGATTTAAAGGGACTCAGTGTTTCAGCAGTTCTGCAGTTTTCTGGAGGTTTGTTCCAGACACGTGTTGCAATAAAACTAAAAGCTTTTCCTCCACGTTTTGGATCTGACATGTTAATGTTGCATTTTACATCAATGGCTTCCTCCAGATTACTGAAGGAAACATGTGAAAAGTTCAAAATCTATCGATAAGCACAGGTCCTCCTTCAAATGTTGGTGCACACTGACAACACTGAGATACCACACCTCCTTGTGGTATCCTTTGGCACCGGCTGAGACGGAGCGCCGTAATTGCAAAAGGCATTCCTGTGGCGTTTGTGTCGGCGTCTCCGCATCCGCTTCCTTGTGGCGGCTGCTCTACAAGCACCTGTGGCCCATTTGTGTCTGGGACTCTGATCAAAATCTCCACTTAATCAGACAGAAGTAATTAGGAATTGTTTGCACAGGCGGAGAGCAATTGTTTGCCCAGATGGAGGCAGCCCTCCACCCCGCCCCAAAGTGTTACCTGCTCGGCGTCACACAGCATGTTTAGAAATTCCATCGCAAATTAAATCTCAATTTAGCCCGCGATATCTCATTCTCTCCGACCCATCTTATCTCCTATTCCCACTTAAGAAGTTGCCTCCGAGCGACGATAAGAAGCAGAGGGAGGGGAACGCAGTGATCCTGCTTGCTGGCAGATTAATTCATAGCAGAGGAAGGGGATGTGCCTTCTTTCCAACATTGTAGCTCGGTATATTATAATGTCTGTGATAGTGGTGAGGAGAAAGATGGAGCCGTGCCATGGGAATCTGACTTGTAAGCATACTTGCTGGATGTGCTGAACAGAACAAAAGCAGAAACTTCACACAGATTTGCCAGTGCTGATTATTGGAAAAAAAAAAAAAAAAAGATGCCTGAAGAGCTCACGTGTACAAGGAAGGGAATAATGTGCAAAAGTACAGAGCAAGATAGAAAATGAAATGTAGGGACATCTAGAATTATTGTGTCTGGTTTCCAGTCGTAGAATTATTTAAAAGATTGTTAAAACACTGACTTCCTTTAAATCAAGGCGAAATCCACACGTTTCGAGTCGCCTTTGATTTCTAATACCTTTGCTGTATATTTGCTTGATGATTTTGATGACATGGTATTCCAATATCTGGAGATAGGCTACATTTTCTGAGCACATTTCCAAGTCAAGTATACTTTTAAAAGGAAGATCAATCATGATACACAATGGTATACACTTTTATTTTAGAGCATCTATGGAGAAAATACATATGGAAATTTATGTGCCTGTCTCTGAAATATGTCCATTGACAGATTTTTTGTCAACTCCGAAGCTCTGAAAATGGAGGCAAACAAATGCAGATGCATCACTAAGGAAAATGTTTTTTGACCTAAAAGTCTGATGGGAAAGTCTCCAATTCGGGGAAGAGAGTGATTAGTGTGCAAAAAGTGTTGCACAGAAAGATTAACATATACGCAGGTTTGATGCAGGTTTTCCTAACAGATCATGTTGTCAGAAAAAATATTCATATATGTCTTCGCTTAAAGGATCCATGAGAAACTTCGACACGTCGGGGTAACTTTCATCCATCCACCCAACCTGAAAGAACCAAATCTGAGAGGAACAATCATAATGGCGTTTGTTTGAATATTGAATACAAATCATTGTGATAGGTAGGTTCTTGATTACCCCGCACATTAACACTGTTCATTTGTCTCATTCCATTTCTCCCTGCCCTTCATCCAGATCTTATTGAGCTTTTGGTGATTCCTGTTTCCATGGCAACGTGAGTCAAGTCATTCTGTGGACGGCAGGGGGATGGAGTAAGACAGCCAGTAGCTGAATGTGCCTGCTTGTTAGAAGAGTTCACTTATTTCTGCGTAACCTCCAGTTAGCAGCTGAACGGGTTTCCTTTATTCTCACAGTCGTCTTGAAACGAACGGGCTAAATGTCTTTTGTTGGGTAGCATCAGAAGGCCCAGACATTCTGATTTGTTTCTTTGTGTATTGGAAGACCTTAGCTGCACAATTGAAGATTTCAATTCCAGTCACCATGTTCAGCTCAGACATAATCTAAAATCTAAAAAGCAACACCTCTCTGCAAGTCAAAAGCCAATCACAAGATATCAACTCAATGAATTTAGGCATGTAAATGTTTTGAATATGCCTTACTAAAATTCAAGCAGAGGTTCACAGTGGGGAAGAAACGGGATGTAAGTGATACCGAAAGCGTTATGGATGTTGGATCCCAGATTGGTTGGTCTCATTTTTCAGAAGCTGCTTGTCTGCTGGTATAGAGCGATCTCTCAGGTGTCCAATTTCTGGTCCAGAATGGTTCAAGATAATAATAATTAAAAAAAACAAAAAAAACAACACTAACCAATGTCCACATGTTCAAACTTGAAGCAAATGGGAAACCGCACAGAGTGGCACTTCTTGAAACAAAACCTACAATTCATACAGACTCCCCGAAATAGGAAAATGACATGCATCATTTTCAGCTGTGGTATTCTAAATTTGGTAGGGTTCAAATTTGGTGTAAGCAACATAAAAAAGAAGCAAAACCTGTGCAGAAGGACGTTATCGTGGAAGGGTACAAGCAACATTGTCAAAGTCTGTTTGGTTTAACAACAGCTGCGAAGACAGCGATGAAAATAACAGAAGAGCAAACAGAAGGGACTCCATGCTAGAGTTCCAATCAATGGAGAGTTATTGTTATTTCTCTTCCATCAGTGAATACCAACGTTACCACCACTCCACTTGTCTCGGAATATGAGTGGTAGAGAAAGTCGAGCTTGTAGTGAAGGCATGTTCTCTTGCTTTATTCCCGTCCTAAAATGACATGACACACTTACACACGCCGGCGCAAGATCAAATCATCCCCAAATCTGCAGCCTTCATTCAGTCTGCCTGGCTCCTGATTTCTGAAGGGAATAATTCATAACATCGTGCCAATCCCTTGAGTGGTGGATGTTATTCCGTGCAAACAGAGTCAGACTTGAACAGAAAACGATTTTAATTTCAGTTAGTTTGATACAATAAAAGTAATAGTGGTATGGCAAGTCTAGTCCAAACTTAAATTTGAAACAGACACCCTTTATCGGCAAGTGGCATTACCCTGGAACTCCACGTCAGCCTGATGCATCTTTAAAAAAGCTGAGTGATATTAAAAGTAAGCCGTGTTTTATGAGATCCGTGAAAAGCCACATTTTCAGGGAGTAACTTTAGGTTGTTTCTCCTTCAGGCGAATATGAATTCAAATGCTTAAGCCTCATAAGCACCACAACAAGAATAACGCAGAGTAGGAGTACAAAGAACTGCTAGATTGAGGCTAAGGAGGGGAAAAAAGCAAGACACTTCAAAACGAGAGTAATTTGATGACATCAGCACACTTTGACAGCAGGCGGCATATTGGGATAAGTCATATTGGGATGTTGTGCTTGTCTTGAAAGAAACAGATTTTTTTTGTCCCTGAAGTTGATAAAGCAGGAAAACCTCAAATTTCCAAATATACATTTTGCTTAAGTCTTCATTAAATGTTTTTATGTGGAGAGACTTGCTAAGATGCCTGTTGGAAAATGTCTGATGGTTTGGCTTGTAACAAATACAGTTTTAAGTAATTATGTGCAGTTAAAACTGATAACCTTGATCTATTGTTTCCACAACTTATATTTTCAATTGAGATTTTCTGTTTCAGCTGCTTTCTAGGAAGCGCTTTGTGAGCAGGAAGTTCACAAAGCAATCAGGAAACTGCAGCGGCCAACACACTCCGTCTCTAACTTTGACCATCACTGTGAAGGATGAAAAATACTCTGAGCAGCAGAACAATCTCAGATTTCTTAGAAAAACAAAATAACATACAACGCCAAAAATACAGCTTTGGAAACTATACAAAAACAGCTGCTAAGTCAAAAATCTGACATTCCAACACCAAGGAGCACTGGTTACAGATTTCGTTAAAAGGGTTTGATGCTGTTAATTTAAAAATGACTTGAATGGAACGTGAGATCAGATCAAGACATGCATACATATTAGTCCACTCAAGTATATTAAATTAATTACGGCCATTTATGTTGGTCATTTCCACTTTGCATCAGTTCACAATCCATACCTCAATTTCCTCCCATCCTCAGTCCTTTTCACCATTTTCACACTGTGTTTTCGTAAATTATTGAAATAAATGGTTTAAAAAAATATGCTGAAAACTGATGGCCTGGATTGTAAAACACACTGTTTTGTTTTAATCCCTTTTTTTCCAAGTTGCCTGCTTTAAAACATGAAAGACCGTGACTACAGACCAAAAATATAAGTCTTTACAGTTGACTTGATAAATTACTTTATATCATCAATATAAAGATGCCAACATCTGCTGTCCAGCTAAATCAGGTTTAACATCCAGTGGATTTTATTGTCTTGACAGCAGGCCAACATGTCAAGCAGGACCTGACTTGACTCAAAAGAAAACTTTACAACAAACAAGGAAATCCTCACACGTCTTCTGGTGATAAGTAATTTGCCGTTGTTCGTCAGAAGTCGTGTTTTGTATGAAATCATGCAAATGACCTCTAGCACCACCTGCATGCATTAACAAGCGACATCCTTATTGGGCTGTACATCTAATTGCTAGATGTGAATAAGGAATTGGGTCATTTGTTTGCTGTGCTTGCTTCACTGTTTCCCCTATCTTCTGCTATTTATTTTTGACGATGTTGAACAAACTTGGTCTCTATGACATAATGGAGCTGAGACTACAAGGAATGCAAAGATAAATGAGAAATTGGAGACGTTAAAGCTGACTTAGATGCTGCCACTAATGAACATAGATGATCCACACGAAAGAGATGTTTTGGGTTTCCTTGGCACCCGGGCTGCGGACACAAAAGGACAAACCTGATGGAGGACAAGAAAGGGAATAAGAAATGAGTGTTCCTCATTAATTATAATATTAGCCCTGGCCTTCAAACCACTTATTGCCCTCTCTACTCTCTACATGTATTAATTATTGTTTGTGAGCTGGAGACGGGCTTAAGTAATCATTAAAAGCAATGTTTGATTCCATCAGCGAGAGATGCTGTTTTGTTATTTATTTATTTATTTTTTTACATAGTTCATCTATTTTGGTCCCAAAATAAAGTGCATCATTAATGCCAGCTGAATTTTTCATGAGATGATGGCAATGTTTTTTTTTTTGTGCGAGAGGAAACGCAGCAGGGGGACAGCGCGGCTTAAAATCTTAAAAAGTTAATCCAGTTTCTTCCCGATTGTTGCGACCGCTGATTTCCTAAGTAGTTTAGCATCTACCAGCTGGCCATGACTAAACGTTACAACCCAGAAATACTGGGATACAACAAAGTAAGCCTCTTACTTAAAAATGTATATTTAAATATGTATTGATCAGTGACTTAAATCCATAAAATGCAGAACTTTAAACAACCTTGTAAC
This sequence comes from Poecilia formosa, assembly GCF_000485575.1. Lineage (NCBI taxonomy): Eukaryota > Metazoa > Chordata > Actinopteri > Cyprinodontiformes > Poeciliidae > Poecilia > Poecilia formosa. The sequence goes on along the minus strand of NW_006800022.1, from coordinate 1,447,314 downwards.
AAAGTAAATCAGACTGGTTCTTTTGACATACAGCAAATTAACTGCCTTTATCCTAAATCCAGGCCTGATACAAGTTTATCCTCTTATCCACTGTATTCTCATTCGCCCTCATCTCTTCTGCTTTATCATTGCCCTGTCATTGGTATCATCCAGGCTTTACTTTCAAATTCTGCCACTAATACGTTCTTTTTCATTTTCTCTTCCTTTGACATTTGACATCTACAGAGGTGGCTTCTGCAGCCACCTCTGTAGAAGCCCCGGTGTTACGTAAGAAAAGAAATGACGGATTATTTCTGGACATTCTAAGAACAGCAAAATGAATACCAAGAACAATGATGTTTTGCACCACCGTGGTGGTCACATCACCATAGAGTAGCCTTATTCCATCGCATGTGAGTCAGAGACCGCTTGCTAATTTATCAGGATGTGAATTCTTGTTAGGCGATAACAAGGTGAAAAAGTAGTATTAAAATAGACTTTAGGCTTGCTGTAAGTGTGAGGAAAATAAAGTCTAATTTCTACCTTTATAGCTATGTAGCCGTTTACATCACAATGCAATCCAAAAAGCAAATGGAAAAACTGCAATAGAAAGGGTCATGTTCATTTACTGAATGATTAAAAAAAAATTGCTTTGATGATGCAGAAGACTTTTGGGAGGGGGAAAATATACATGCTAAAATCTTTTTGGTAGGGTTCCAGTTGTGCTGCATCTTGTACAAAAAAAAAGATGTGATTTCAGAAAGTGACATCATACCGACAGTGAAATATAGTGGTCTCAAGTTTTTAGAGCTCAAGTCTAAGTCTGTAAACTTGAGCACTGGAGTTTGAGACCCCTAATCTGAAAAGAAGGCAGTCACAGATTGTTATGTGACACAATATAAACTGAATTTCCTTAAAATTATACTTACGACCCATTCCTTTTAGTTCTTAAGTAATCCTCAGCCTCTTTGTGATTGCTGGAAAGCTTGTTTGTGCTAGCACTTTGAAGAAGCAGTTTTGACTCTGCTTCCCTTTACACCACCACCAAACTGAGTTCATGATGAACAAGATGTTTCAACAACTCATTCTTCTTGCTCGTGGCACAGAGCTCAACTCATTCACCTTTCATGATGCTGCTTCTGTTTATTGATATTAACAATACATCACTTCTCCTCTGTTCGTCTTGATTGGAACGCCTGCAGGCTCACCCGCTACTTTTCATCTCCTCCGACTCGCTCTTACAACGTGCTATAAGCAGAGGCTCTGTACCATCTTCAGTCAAATCGCTGTTTGGTGAGACGCTCTTGTACCCAAAATAGTTGTTGTTGTTCTACTCCTCAGCATCTGATTGTCAGGCCTTTGAATCTTGTCCCTGCTCCTCCAAAAACAGAAGAAGCACCCCCCTCCCTCCTAGCTCGAGTATCAACCAGGCAGCAGTGTCCTACATAAAAAATAAAAAAAAATAGAGAGGAGGGGGGTGGAGGGGTGCGACATGAAAACCCAAACAGCCTCCCAGGGGAAAGAACAACAAGGATAAAAAGACAGAAGATGAAGCAGGCAGAGCTAGCATACAGATTCAGGAGTGATATGCATGTGCATACACAGCTGCCCTCCTTCACACATTTCTTATTCTCTCTTCCCGTTTGCGCCTTCAGTCATCATAGTGAGAAACTGGAGCTTTTGGACATTATGAACCAGTTCACAAATGGTGAAAACACGAAAAGGCACAGAGAGACAAATCTCTGCGCACATGAGCAGATGATGGGGTGCACTTCTAAAATATATATATATATATATATAACACTAAAGAACGTCTGCAATTAGTGGGTGTACTACTTACAATAAACACGCAAGCAAGTGCTTACGCATGCACTTCTGTTTAGTCTGGGGTGTTTTAGTTCGACAAAAGATTAAATTATAGTTCATCAAATCCGATTACAATTACATTATGATCATTTTAAATAGATTCCACTTGAAAGAAAAATACTAAAACTGAATGTTCCATCTGTAATAGAATAAGGCGTACTGCATTATAGGGCTATCCACACAAGAGACAAATCCATTTGACACAACACGTTCAATGGAGGCTTTCTTTGCACATCAATATCATTTGTGAAACACCTCAGGGTGAAGTGAGATAATCAAACAGCCAACAGAGGCGGTGACACAGACGAGTCTGTTAGCAGGTTGGAAATAAGGGGGCAAACCAAAACATGCTAAAGTTCTCCTTACAAAGCTAGCACCAGGCACCATGCACAATCAACAAGAATGTCATTGTTTTTCTTGGGTCTTGGCAAGGCCATCTCATATTCATCAAGAAGCCAGTTTGAATAAATAACAGGAGTGGATTTAAGAAACTGTGAGTTTTTTTTAATCTTTCAAACAAAAGACTTTAATTTGGAAACCAAGGTCCCAGCGTCTGGAGGAAGAGTATAGAGACAGGATCCACATGACCTAAAGTCCAGTTTAATCAGGAAACTTCACAGCACTTAATGCTTCCTTCTGTTGGGAAGATTAATGTAAATGCTAATTTCTTTTTCCAAAAGGACTTGGCACCTGTCTATACTGCCAAATATACAAAAAGTTACTTCTATGGTGATGGTGTGTAACTGTGCTGATCTGACCTAAACCCCAAAAAGACATTGTATTCTTAAAAGGAACATTTTGCATTTAACCTGATTAGATCAACCTGGACATGACATGAAGGGAATATAAAAACATATATTTTGCTTTGGTTTATTCTATTAATAAAAAATGCTTCCTTTACTGTTGCTCTCCGTCTTAAAAAAATGTTGAGCTGAGTCCATCATCCAACACAAAGGTCACACATTTATGGCAGCTCTGGCATCCTATAAATAATGGCAATACAGCACTTAAACCTCCATGCCTGCAAATAAGAGTCAAACAATTGCTTATTATGGTCAAATGTGTCACTTCTCTCAACTGCTTGCTCTTAAAACTCAAAATCTGTACAGTTTCATGAAAACTATTCATTCAAGTATCCTCCAACTCGGTGGCAGTAACTGGTTAATTATGTTTTTGTTTTTTTTTCAATAAACAAATGCATACAAGAATGACACCATCAAATCTGAAAAGTAATTAAAAAATACTTCTGATAGCTGACTGTCTTTAAAGTACCTTATTCTCGGTCACATAAATACACTCCGTGTGCAGCGTCAGGGTCAACCTGCACCATAATGGCAAATCAATATCACACAACTCCCACCAAGTTGAGCGGTACTCTCTGCTTTTTGTCTCCTCCCTGCTCTTTGTCTTCCTTGCACAAACAAGCGATATTTCAGATTCCGAGGACAGCCTCAGAGGAGGTGAAGTCAAAAACAGCTTCATTTCTCCCCTCCCTCCCCCACGGGAAAGCTGATGATGTTTAAAAGCACAATCTCAGGAGCAGACAACAACATGATTGATACCGCAACAACTGCAAAGCGTGCCTCCCACGTAATGGAGATTCCAAATGAATCTATTGGTTTCTGAAACATTGACCTGCAGAGAAGCTGCAAGTGCTGTGGTGTTTGGATATTACAGTGAGGAAAGAGGAGACATCTTCCCATTATGACCTGTTCTGAATACAAAATTCGGCATTTCAGTAAAACTCGGACTAATAAAAGAAGAAGGGAATCTCTGCAGTCGCTAAGGGGGAAGTTCCTGGATGTGGGAGGAGCTTGTGTAAGATGTAATTGGTTAAATTGACTGATAGAAGAAGTGTGAGGTTGGAAGTTGCACGATATAGAATAGACTTGTTGCAATCGGTACACCACAAAAGATCATTGTTACTAGTTGTACTTTCCTTTTATTATCCTCTTTTATTTTTATCAGGCTCTTTGAAGTGAACAATGTGAGCCAGCTTTTTTTTTTTATCTTTTGCAATGATGATGGGCATAAAAAGAAGTTTGTCTAAGCAAACTTCTATTTGCTCACACAAACAAATAGAAGAAATTGAAGCTGCAGATGTGCCAATAAAAACATGAATACTAATTTGACTTTGATAATAGGATCACGAGAAGTATAAGACTATAACTTCACAACATGGAAAAGGGTCTGTAGAAATTTGGTAGTATGGAAGCTTCCATGTTTCACTTCCACAACTTCCACTTACACCCAAGAACTTCCCCTTAAACTCATGGCTCACAGACACTCCGTCCACAAACAAGAAACACCTCTTATCGTACTGCAGAGGTCTCTACTTGAATAAAAAGATGTTCTATAAAACTGCAAAAGTGGACAAAAACATTGTCAAATATTAAGAGATTATCTAAGACAGGCACATTTTTAAATCAATATTTAAACTACTTAAACCAATCGGCACATCCAAAGCTGTCTTAAGGAAATGAGAGATATCGGCTGCTGCCGATAGTCCACGGTTTGTTTGTCAATGCTTTCAGCAGATGCAGAACTTCCAAAACAGGCAATTATCTATTTCCGAGAACAAAGCATGCACAAATCAATTGCGTCTCTTTGCAAAAGTTAGTGCATTGATTGGAGAAAAATGGAGGGAAGTGATTAGTTTAGTTCGCAAGCAACTGATTATGTGGTCAGGAAACGGCATCTTTAGAATAACCACCAGAGGGGCTTAGAGATCAGAAAGGAACTTCAAGTGGCTCCTCCAGTTCTGCTTTGCTCAAATTAGGACATCTTAAAGGAATTCCTTTAAGATGTCTAGTCTACAAAGATGTTTAGTTTACAAAATTAACACTGATTTGCACTGTTCATTGAAAGTTTTGATTAAAATAAACTTAATATATAAACTTAAATGAATAAACATTCTCCAGCAAAGAACTGTCACGATCTCGAGGAATGAAAGATGAATTTTAGCTCCCTTTCAGATCTGCAGTGGTGACTAAGGGTTTGCACGCTGTTCCTCTTGGGGAAAAGATGCATACACACACACACACACTCTTGACCTGAATTTACTGCTGACCACTACACTTCTTCCTATACATACCAAAGGCCTACATAAATGCAAACCAACACCAAATAATTTGCAGCATTGCTGGTATAGTGGAACAATCAGCCTGTCAAAAAAAAATTGCTCTCAATTGTCTTATTCATAAGTGATATCAGGACTGACGTGAATAGACAGGTTGGGTCTTCATCTCTAGGAATGTGTGCCAATGGAAAACAGCTGAAATTGTCCAAGTTGCTGCTCTTTTTGGGTGTTCCTACTCTGCAGTGATATGTATTTCCCCAAAGGGATCCACAGAAACAATGGTGTATAAGCAATAAAGTAATTGTTGGCAAAGAACAAAGAGTGAAGGCTGGCTTTCATCGCAGACCAGTCAGAACAAAACAGCAATCAAAGAAGGCATCCTGGGCTGATGAATCATGTATACGTGTACTACTTTGACTTTACCACCTACCAACATGTTGCAGACCATTTATACGCTTTAAACTTCGATTCCCTGATGGCTGTCATAGAAATATACAAAGTTCAATTCAGTCTTCGTCTTGCGATGTGAATCGTTTTTCTTGCTTTGCACGGTAGATGTTTCCTGCATTATTGTAGCTAATGCGTACAAGTATTTGCACCCATGGCAACCCTGAAATCCCACATCCTTTTCACAGGAGAAATCCCGATTTAGCCCAAGGGTGGAATGGTCCATTTAGCCAGATGGAAACTGTAGCCATAAAACATCAAGTAGTCTCCAGGAGCATGCATTAGAGAGCTGTCTAATTAGAGTATACTCCGTGCCTCATTCGATATTGTACATCAGTGCCATGAGCTGGTACTTACCAGACATTTCCATTGGGCCTTCAAAGAAAGTCTTCATCTGCAACGCATGTGGTCATCATTTAGGTTAAGGACCATTTATTATGTTTCAGGAAGATGTGTTAATCTACTGGAGAATCATTTTCACCTTCGCCGTAATGACTCATGAGACAGTCAAGAAGGCTTGACTAATTTGCACCAGATAATAGATTTTTATCCATTCCAGCTTCTCATTTTGGAAGTGCGCTCTGACAAAATGAAGGATCGGAAGGCCGGACAGACAGACAGAAGGAGTTGCTTAATTCAACAATCAGTCGGAGATTAATTGAAACTCCGGTTATGTGGCTGCATGGTTTTTGGCATTCAGCTCCATGGAACTAATTGTAAGAGATTGTTTCCTTTCCAACATGAGGCCCATAAATGACATTCTTGACAGCCACTAATTCTAGAAACATTAATTTACTGTCACATTTTACACGTTTAATTTTGCCATTTTGCACGGCAAACGTTTGCGCTAATGAAGGAACCACAAATGACATTCATGATGGGTATTACTGTGTGTACCTGTCTCTGCCAAGCAACAACTGTGTCTCCTGTTTTTTGCCGTCCCGTCTATCAGTCAGTGTTTTAAGTGTCTACATGATAAATAGGTACATTGCAACCATTACCCAATCAAAAGCTACTGAGCCAACATTATGCTTAAGAAAAAGAAAAAAAAAGAAGACATAAAGAAAGAAAAAAAAAGAAGCTGCCTCTTTTCCTCTTTCCTGCTTACTGTGTTCTCATTAATTTTTCCCAAAGAGGCCTGTCAGCTCGGCTAGTACATCATCCATTCATCAAGGCGCCAATACTCCGGCAGCACCACATGTTGGTAAAAAGAAAAGGTCAAACAACGAAATTTTGTGTTTCCAACCTGAAGTGTGCCATTCAGCATTTTAATTAACAAAGGACGAGGAATAGCGAATAAGCTGGAAGTAGTAAAAGAAAAGAAAAAAGAGGCGGCTTTGTGTAGCCTTGAGGAGAACAGCACAGAGACATAATGATAATGTTCCAAGTCCCTGAGAACAATGAAACAGCTAGCGAGGAAAATCAAGCCAAGGAGGATGAATGACACAGCAAATACAGTGTGAAAAGCTTGTTGAATATTACACTTTACAACTAACTATATGTCACGTAAGATAAATGCTTTTCCTGCTCTTTCATTCAATGTTGCTTCCCCTCCCCCGCCCACTTTTCTTTCAGACATTTACAAACTCAATTATGGCTTCAGCTGTTTCTGAAATAATGTTGTTCATAGTGTTGTCACATTAATGCTTTATTTTTAGCGAGGAAGATGCTTAAAACACCAAAACACCAATACATTTTCTTCTTCGAAGCATGCCTGCGCCGATTGGTCGACTAATTACCAAGTCAGTCAGTCACTCACAAGGAATTTGAATATCAATAAATAAGATTAAAAAAAATATGCCTTATTACAAACATAATTCCCATGGCAGCTTATTTTGTAACTTCCTGTGATAGTTTGCTGTTTGATTATTGTTTGTTTATTTCCTCCTCTATGACGATCGTGCGATCAGGTACATTTTTATACCTGATTTGGATAAAATGTTGATCTTTACCACTTCATATTTTCAGGGCAGCAGGACCTCCACTATCTCAGACCAACTATTTGTTGAGATAAGATTTTTTTTTAACCATTTATTTGTGTGACATCCTCAGGGCACTGTGAAGCTCTGCTTTTAATGATTTTCAGCTATGTTTACTCAAGTGGGGGATGTGAGCCAACGTTCAACATTCATGGGGACAGTGTGTCCAATGTAGATTTTGATGTGTACTAGAACTTTATTTTGTGGACACTGCCACACTTTTCCAGCTTCACCCTGTTCTTTTTGTACAGATCCTCATATTTATCTTCAGAATTTGATCCGTTGTACTTGAAGTCAGTCTTCGTTATACCGGCAGAAAGCTCCAAGTTCTGCTCGCTGCAACAAAAGCCTGGAGCATAATCAATTCTCTTGCATGACAAAGAGGGAGATCTTTTTGTGAACTGCGGCACCTTTTTTAGGTAAGAGGTTGTCACACTGGCTAAAAGGTTCTGGTTCTTTAACTCTGATTAGCCTTCAAGACCTCTCAGACTGCAATGTATGCGACATGTTCAGATGTCGAGTGAGTCTGCAAAATGTGATTTGTGGTCTTGAGGAAACTTTTTTTCTTATTAAACTGCATTGCTTTTAGGTGATTCTAAAATCTTGATAACCTTTTGAAGTTATCTTATTTAATTACATTAAAAAAAGAAGTATCAGCTAAAGTGTCAATTCTGGCCAATTGGAAGCCCATGTAGTTTATAAGTATCAAAAGCATGGTTGGCACTTCTTTTGCATGAATGACAATCAATGAGGCATGGAAACATTCGGCCTCTGGGTCTGCTGAGGTGTTAAGCAGATTTAGGTTGCCTAAATGTTGGGCCTCCGGCTTATTTGCGTTGTTGGCTCTGGGGTCTCCTCCTTGACTCCCGGTTTGCTGGCCAATCAAGAGCATTGATGCCACAGTTAGTAAAGCAACTACTGGCACTTCTGGCGGTGTGGGCAGGTGCCAGGTCAAGCTGGGAAGACATCAGCATCTCCATAAAGCTCGTCAGCACATGACATGGCCTCCCTAATCATTATTGACTGCAAACTTCATACTGGATCTCAATCAATGTAGACTCTGTGCCTCTCCACTCTTCCTGCATTTGATTTCCAAATCAAATGTAAAGGGTCGTTTTAAGGAATGTGTTTTGATGCTGCACGCCTTGTGAATGTTCTTGAAACTACAGAATTGACTCGCTGAGGATGTGTCTGCTGCTTGTTCAGCTTTTTCTATTCTCTGGCAAGGCGCTCTTTAAATAGCTAGCTTCTTTAACAATGGTTTTTTGGGGGGCTTGCTCTGCTTGGACAATTCAACTCAAAAGTCTTGATCGTGATTATTTCTATCTTTACAGTGAAATTGTACACATTCTACTTAATGTTCAAATTTGGGGAACAGAATTTGGGGTACAAACTCTTATAAAGTGTCATTCCCCATGCAAAGAATCCATACAATGAACGAGTTTCGCTTTTTTGAGTAACTGAAATAGATTAGCTCGATAACGATATTCTATTTTAATTAGCCACACCTGTAATGTATTAGCACTGAAATCTAACCAAGGCGTTTCATGTTTTTCGGCGCTCTAACTTCTTGCAGGAAGTTGCAACAGTGTTCTTGTTTTGGTGGAAAGATTTACAACGGTTTCCTTTTTTAACCTCAGATGTTCTTCAAGTCAGTCTTCATTTTTCAAGTTACAGTTCCTATATATGAGCCTGGCTCCTCTGTCATTCTTCTCATAATGCAACTCCAAAAGGAAGAAACCTTCCTGCATGGCCTGCATCGTCTCTGAGGACCAAGGAGAGCTGCCTCGCAGTTCTTTGTAACCACGCTTCCTGCTACAGACAGCTTACTTTGGAGTGGGTGGACTTGCTGTCCTCGGCGGTGCAGGGTGCTGCCTCAAGTGTCGCCTCACCTCAGTGACATTTACACGTCTGCCCGTGCAAGAGGATACACAAAAACCTCTGCATTGGCACTGCGTTATCCACATCCCGACACCTACAGCGACGCCGGGCTTACTTGGCTTTTTGGGCTCACGGTTGGGAGCCTCACTCAACATGCATTTGGCTGTTGGCAGGCAGTAGGAAGAACGGCGTCAGGAGAGCTGTCAGTCACACGGTTTACACGGATATACACTTATACTCCTGTCTGCAGCACACTTCATGTGCCTTTACGAACTCAGAGGAAGCCCAACACCTGCTGGGAAGGAGCTAAAAAGCCTGCAGATGCAGAGCGATAACAGGAGTTACTGTTTATACCCCAGAGGAAACTGGTGATAATACTGTTAGGTATTGATGAAAGAGCATTTGGATGGTGTCGAAGTTAAAATCAAATAAAGTCAGAGATGACTAAATGCTAAAATTGATTAAAAATACCTTTAAAACAAAGTGCTAGTTTTAGGGTCCGCACACTTCTGCAACCATGTCGTTTCATTGACTTTAAATTTGGTCAGAGCGAAGCACCGTACGCCACGTCTCAAGAAAGAATATTCCGGAAAGAAAAGCTTACCAAAAAGTACCAAAGACCTTCTGCCCGCCAACGAAACAATCCTTCAAAGTCAAAAGTGAAATCTTAGTAAGGAAGGGGAAAAAAAAAAAGGTCGTTAGGATACCTGTCAGGGTGGTGATACCCAAACTGAAAAGCACTCAGGGTTGACAAATGATCCAAATAAGAGGTGACATGACTCGAGATCGCGCTTGAGTTGCAACAGCAGCTTTAGATTTACCGTCCACTCACAGGCTGTAAATCTGAGGAAATACTTTGCTGCTTTGATGGAAAGCGATGCCCGACTGTGACATTCGCGTTAAAACCAAGGAGGGGTCAGGTACTCGATTTTAATTCCAAGATTTATTTGGGTCTCATCATTACACGCAAACTGCCTCATAGATCCAATGAAATGTTTGAATAATTCACTCAGAGATGACTTTATTATTCTAATTCATCTGTCAGCCAAGCAAGTAATGCCCTAATGCGAGGAAGCAGCTACCCGTGAAAAAAAGAAGAGAAAAGTCAGACCAGAACCTTCCCTCAGAGAGGATTAGTAGCTTTATAAGTAAACTTTGGGTTCAGCTCTGTGTCATGACCGCGGCTTCACCAGGTTGTGGGTTCGAGTTGAAAGAAGAGGTTGCAAATCAAGTCTTTTGGAAAACGACAATAATGCGAGCGAAGCTTTATCGTCTCCTCTGCCTCTCGGAATCATTCTGTCTGAGTTTTACAGAGAAGCGGGTTCGCCAGAGACATGTCACCAGACACGGAACGGCTGTGTAGTCTAAAACATCCCTCTAAAGCGCGTTCCTATGAAAATTTAAAGATTTGAAACTATCAAATTCTTTTTCTTCATTGAAACATCTATGAAATATTTAGGTATGTGAAGCCAGAGGAGGCGGCGGGTGGGAGGAGCACGGAAACCTCCCACAACCATGTCCTGGTTTACACAAGAAGCTCTTTACTCTGAATTATGAGTATATGCGTGATTTCTACACACAGAAAAATACATCCACTATGGAAAAATTGAGAGAATATAAGCTATGAAAATGAAAAGGGTATAAACACAAAAAATCTGCTTGTTAAAGTAGGGATTAGTCTTTAGTGAAATATATTAAGCATGCGATCCAAATCGTTCTGCAAAGTACAAAAGCACTGCCTTCAAGATTTTGCATGAAATCTTGAACACAAATGTTTATCAAAATATAGTTTTACCAAAATCTGTTGATTAAAAAATAAATAAATAAATAAATCCTTATAAACATGTCCTTATTTTCAGGGAAGCAGTCTTCTGTATGACTGCGTCAACATTAATTTCACATTTCCGTATTAATTAGATTTTATGCAAACCTGATATTAGAAATGTGCAAGAGAAATCTATCACTCTGCGTATTATGAATCTATAAATTCGTTTCACTTGTCAAATTGAAACCGAACTGACAAAGTAACGTTTTGATATTTTCATTTGTTTGACACTTGTTCTGTCTAAAACTGGCAGGGATAAATAAATGTATTGTCAAAGGAAAGGAAGTATGAGATGAGCTTTTTATTACTGGAGTTTCTTGTTAAGTGTGGGGTTGTTTGCACTTTCTAGCAGCCAAGAAAAAAAAACAAGAAGAAAAAAATGCCTAAATCCCTTGCTGTTGATCTACACCTCCATTTCCCCCAAAAGAGCACCACAAACCTAACAAACAAAAGCCAACAAGCAGGTTAAAAGTTGAAAGCAGCAGTTTGTACTCCTTTGTGACGGAGGAGCCGTCACGAGCTGGGACTTAATTATGAGTCCGTGTCAACATGCGTACACATATATACATAAACCTACACAATCGCTAACCAACTTCTGTTCCAGCTTAGACTGATGCGGTTCATCGTGGGTGCACACGCGGTGTTCCTGCTTCGGTTGGCATCATCCTAACTTGTTTTCATTTCCAAACGTTTTACTAGTTTTGTTTTCAAGCAGAGTTATTTCCGAGTGTGGTGCGCTAGGAGTCAGGTGATGACGTAGTGACGTCATCGGAACGTACTGAGTGTTCTCTATTAAATTATTAAATTGATCATTGTATTTTTGATTACACGTTTATTTTTTTTTTCTCATTATTATTTTGTACCCTTTATTATTTTGTACCCTTTAAGAGTTTATTTGAGTTGGAAGTAATTTAATTGTTTTTGTTTGCTTGTTTGGTCTTTCTGTGGGCGGAGCATGTGGCGTTAAAGCAGGGCTCTGCGCCACAGGGAGGCAGTCTGTGGCTACACTCCTGCCAGATCACAGTGAAGGTGATGGACACTTTTCTTGAAGGTACTTGCTGTTTGTTTGTTTTGACCTATCTGGACGTCCCTGTATATATATTCTTCACCTGCCACCTTTTTGCTCACTTGAAGAATTGAATAAATTTCACTAAAGTGATCTCTGGCCTTGGGCAGTCATTTTTTTGTTTGTCCAAGCATAAGAGAACCCCGTCACGTCTTTGATCAATAAAAGATGGAAAAAAAACCAATAGGAAAGCAAAAGAAAATTCTGATTTTTTTTTTGTGTGTGTGTTTTAATGTTTTATTTTTAGCTACAACCATTAACTTTACACACACGTCAATTTTCCAAAAGTAGGGCATCGAGAAAAAGTCCATACTGCTTTAATTTAGCAAGTGTTTATGCTAATAATGGTGAGGATCCTCTGCATGATACAGATTATAGCTTGGAGGGATCAGAGCACTAAAATTTGATCAGAGGGTTAACTGGGTATGCGCTGCCCTCACCATGTAGGCCGGATGCCTTGGGAGTATTCTGCGGGGGGGGGGAAGACAGAGAAACCTACCGAGCTCTTCTTTTCTGAACTTTCCTTCTGTTGAACTATATTTGGGTGTGCTTGCTGTTAACCTTTAGTCAATGATATAATCTGGGTAAGTGGTTTGTCTCTTAATTGCTAGCCTTAATTTTAGAATAGCACTCAGTAATAGAAGCTATAAAAATGGCCCCAGGTGGCTCCGGCCCGTGGTAAAGGCGAAGCACGTGCTCAGCAACTGGAGGCCGACGGTTTAGCGGTGGAAGTTGAAATGTTGATCTTCTCTTAAGAAAAAGTTGTCAAAAGAAAGAGGGTTAGCTATCAAAACTAAGTCAAGAGGCAAATAAATGAGCGATCCCGTCAAAGCAGATGTAAGTAAATGCCTGTAAATATTAATATTTCAGATCCGCAGCTAAAGCCTCAACAAGTGTCGCTTATGCTAAACATGTAAACATGCCCCGGCATAATGACGCATGCGATTATTCATTTCATTATGATTTCTTCACACTGTGAAACAAGCCCATTTAAAGAGTTTTGCAGAGCAGCCCCTGACAATAGCCCCAGACAGCAGCAGCTTTATGAATCTTTATAATAGATGCAGTTTCAAACCTTTTTCTTACAGTTTATTTAAATGAGGTACATCTTACCACAATAGTTCATGACGAACTGTTTTTAGTCAGCAAATTATTCTAATTAGCTCTGACTGACGGGTAATCAGGAGGTCAGGTACTTTTAAGTTTTATTTTATTTACTTATTCATTGATACTAGGAATGAACACAAAAACAAACCGACTGTTATGAGCAAAAGAATTGTACAAATATTTAGCATTTACAATTCCTTCTGAAAGTATTTAATGCATTTAGTTGAGTTTGTCAAGCCAATCAAAGCACTGGACAATTGAAAGGAAGACAATTCATTGTTTTCATTGTTCACAATATTAGCTTTTAAAAATAAAACACTTGCTAAAATGTAGAAGGAATTAGCTGAAGGTGGCTTATGTAAAGTGAAAATTTACATTTTTTAATGTAATTATAAGGCAATAAAGTCTCCAATTTCACTCCTCAAAACTGAATAATTCACAATTACTTTTGAAATAGTATTGCTGGTTCAGTTTTTAAGTATTAAATGCATTTGGGGACATAAATTTGGAAAGTTATTGATGTATCTGTAAAACAATTTTTTTAATCACATTTTTTAAAGGTTTATTTCTGAAGGCAGCTGATTTTAATTGGGTTTAGAGTAAAAGGTCACAAAATACTTGCCCCATTTTTTCTAATTTGTACTTAACTTCGAAAACCATTAATTTCATTTCATTTAATGATTATGCTCTGATTCTTTGTGTTTAAGTGAATAAAATCCCAGCACAATTAATGCATGAATCAAAACACTCGATTTGTAAAAAAAAATAAAAATTCTGAATCGACCAAAATTGAAATTAGCTCATCAGACCTCGAATGTTCTGGCCATTAAAATAATTACTGGTGCCTCTACAATAATTCATCATCTTATTTTTATTAAAATCACACTTTTTTTTTCCAGTTTTGCCCTTTTTGTTACTTTTCCAAATCAACAGAACATACATTTTCCAGCAGCAGGACTCCAAGCCCAAGAGAAGCACCTCTGGTCAGCATTACACAATCTCTGAGTTTTCCCCGAGGCTCTTAAAAGATGATGAGATACAGAATAATTCATCCAGCTGTTGAATTTTTAATTAAAAAGTCTCACTCCATATGCTCCACACCAAATACATTTCATTGCACAAAAAATATGCTTTTAAGAGCACCGTGTGGAAAGCACTTCTGCTCCAACTTTCTTTGACAAGAGAAAGTCTCAGCTGGTGGTCGGGGCTTAAAGGCAACCTGGATGCCATGTTGCAATGTTTTTACTTTTCCAGCAATGATTTGTGCTTCATTCTGTGAAGATTCACAGATTCAGTAGCCCTGAATGTTTGTTTTGAATTCATGTCAAAGTTGAAGATGATTTCCTTGTGGTTTTCCTTGAATGTTAGTTTTTGTTTGTTATGGTTGTGCTAATTGTTAGTCTCTAGATAGCAACGGTTGCCCCGGTTACAAGCTCCTCACCCAGCACCCGTCTCCTATTTTTAATCAAGCTAACTTATTCTCACCAGTCACGCCTTCCTTGTGTTTACACTTTTTATTAGCCCAATTTCTGAACTTAAGTCATTTTAATTTTTTTTCCTATACCTCTGTTGTTCAGATTTTAACTGGTGTTCATCTGTCTCACTTTTTTTTGTTGCTTTTTTAAAATGTTAAATTACACTTCCAGTATTTATTTTCTCTCCAGTGCAAATTTGAGATTGTCTCGAAGTTACTGCCTACAGTGGGTTTTTTTTTTTTTCGCCAAACTCCTCTGACAGACGCACAGGTTTACTAAAGTAGCCTTTAGCTGTATTTTGGAGGAAACTTGTGCAAGAACAGCTTTAAATATTTTACAGAGCAAAGCTGTTTGAAGAAGCAAGCTCCTTATAGAGTAAATGCATAAAATAAAGCAACAGGAAACTTTTTTGAGAGACAGCATAAGTACAGATGTGTTTCTTTTCATCTGCAATTACTTTTGTCGCCCCCTGTGGGAATGTAGCCCTGGGTGGTGAGCAATGCTACATACATAAACAAACAGAGACTTTACTCACACAAAATGTGAGCAATTTTTATGTTACCAAACCATTATTAATCTCTGGAATTGGGACCCATTGCATGATGCTGCCACTACCACATTGCTTCACCATGGGGATGGTGTGTTTCAGGTAATCTGTAGGTTTAGCTTTCTGACAAACCACAAATTTCCGTTTGCAGCAATTTTACTTATAGGCATCAAAGTAAAAGGGGGTTAAGTACAAAAGCACACCACACTTTTCAGCTTTTTATTTCAAAGCTTTGTAAATATATCTATTTTTTCTTTATATTTAAGGTTCTTTTAGGTCACAAACATTATGAATGCAGAATGTTTCAGAGCTGCAAAAATGAAAACAGTCGGTTTCATAAAGCTCATGACAAGTGAATTAATCTTTATGTTCACAATGCGCACTGCAGCCCTTTGATGCCGAAATGAGAACACTAATGCCGATAAGATATGCACGGCTAATGAAGAGCCTGTCTATTTTTTTTCCCCTTCCGTCTGTGATTGCGACATCCAGCCCAATCAAACCCTCAAGCACAAATATTGTAATTCCGTCTGTAAATAAGGTAAGTAGGCAAACTGCACAGAACACAACTCTGGATCACAAGCACTGAATTAATAACTGTCTGGTGAGAGGTTTAGATGTTGTAGTAAATTTGGCAGGACCAGTAATTATAAAACTAGGCCATATTGCAATGGGAGATAATTAACGTTAGCATGTCCCTGGGAGGTTTTTGTGAAGTTGAGGGGGGGGAGGCTTTGACACGGCCTATTCAATTATGTCCTTCCCTGTGGGTCCGGAAACCCAGAATATAGAATATCTAAATTAGGCACATGACAAATCTCTCACTGTGTCAAATGGAAAAAGTCCTGGATGGCAGAGTGAACGGGAAGTTGTGCAAGAAAAAATCACGTTAAAAGGATTGGCGTTTTTAATAAACAGCTATTACAAAGTATTTGTGGTAGAAATGAGAACTAAAACTTGCATTTTAAATAAAGCATTTTTTTTTTTTTTTTACAAGTTTTGATTTTTTTTTTTTTTTTTTTTTTTTTTTAGAATATTCATAATCCCCCACAGACTGGCTTGTGGGCATTTACACTTCAACTTTCAAAAATATCGGGAAGGAAAGAGGATACGATGAAATGCAACCAGAGCTACAGTCGATCAATTAATGAGACGGCAGAAATACTAAAATGACCTTATTGATTTTTGTGCAGCACTGAGGATTCCTACAATATCACAATCATAACTTTACTTGATGAAAGTTGCAATGCGTCTCTCCAGAATAGGGCTGCAATTATAGAAATTGGAGGGGAAAAAAAGATGCTGGTTGTACAATATAAAGAGCAGTGTGAACATGACTGGTCAAATAGTTTTCTAAATGCATGAAATACAAAGCACAAATTAGAGTTTTGAGAGGTGGTGCAGAAAATAAATAAAATATGAAGCTACCCTGGTAAGATATGATGGTTGATAATTTGCATGCTACATACATTTTGGTTGAAATGACTCCTTTTCTTTCAATTATAAAATACAGCACAAATTCCTTTGTGAAAGAGTGACGAACCCTTTGGTAAATCTTGCATTAACTGGACAAAAGAAACAATAACAATATCAGTAGGTGAACCACTACCTAATTACACCCAGGCCTATAGAACAGAACAAGTGTAACAATATTAAGCTGAAAATTAAGAAATCATCGAGAAATGGTCAGTCTGGAGGGCAAAGAAATAAGAGAACCCTAAAATAAGGAGAACATGGAACATCGGTCACACAATCAAAATTACTCCAAGAGTTCATCAAAAACTCGAGGAGGTTACAAAAGGCATCAGGAAACATCTAAAACACTGCGGCCCTCAAATGCCTCAGTTTATTTCTGGGCAAGATCCAAAGACACCAAGGCCATTCTTAACCAAAAAAAAAAAAAAAATTGAAAATATGCTTCCTTGCTTCAAGACATGGACAACTTGCTGTAATTGTTGGACCTGGGAATTCTGTTCTTTAACTGAAAACACCTTTAAGTGGAAAACCACTTTTTCCACATCACTGTATTTCTGTCTTGTCCTTCTGAATCTAGCATAGATAGACCAAGAAATAGGCCAGCTGTCTTCACAGGGGAATTCAAGGCTTCACATTTGACCCCAAATGCGTAACCTTTCTAAAACCGGCACATTGGATTATGTGCTAAAGATAACCGAGATAGCTGTTCAGAGACAGAATTAAGTGGACAAAATGCAACGTTCTCTTTTAATATATTGCATAAAAAACCATCAGCAGGATTAATTCTACAGCAACAGTGTTAGCTTATTTTGAAAAATGTTTCCCCCTTTTCCTTTGGACTGGGAGCTGCTCTTTATCCATCCGGAATATACTGCAGACATAAAATAACGATCGGCACAGTGAAGAATTTCGGAACATGCCAAGGGAACATTTCTTTTCCATCCCCGGCGCTCAACTTTGCAAAGCTGCACCTCCTGTGTCTCATAATTTGTGACGATTTTTAAAATGACTTCTCTTAAAGAATGGGAGTTGTGTGATTCACATTAAAAGAATTACAACCACTTATACTCAGAATAGCCGAGGGGCCTTTGTTACTCCGATAGAAACTATGCACTAAGCTGCAATTTATCAGCTTTTCGAAAAAAAAAAAAAAAAAAAAGGCATAGTCACCATGGCAACCCAGTCGGAGAGCAAACAACTCAAAAGAAGACACAACACAATTATCAAAAATGAAGATTGCCTGAACTGGTTCACTGATTGAATATTTAATAATCCTAAACACAGATTTGCTTTAAATGGATTTTAATTGTATAAAATAATATCCGTTTGATTAAAACCAATCTGACAAAGAAACAAAGAGGCTGGAAAACATGGCAATTTGAATTTTACAGTTTGATGAATAATTTTATAAAGCGATCGGCTGGGTGCTTTTAATAATGCCAGAGCTAAATCATTAATTTCACAGAGCATCAGAACATCAATCTGCAACATTTGGGGAAATATGCTGCTTGTGATCGATTTTAGTTTGCAACAGAAGATCTTTTTGACAGCATGCGGCTGCAGCAGAGGTTGAACTGGATGGCGCCGATGAAAGCGTGGGTCCTGTTGGGCTACATATAGCTCGGGATTATTTCACGTTTAGGAAGGAAGGACTGCTGTAAATTGGCGCCATGTAGATAAAATGAAAAATTTAATTTAGTCATTTATCTGAGCATTGCACGGTCCAAGCTGTGAGAAAATTAGCTGATATGTTGCCTTCAAGGAATATTGGCATCTGTATAATGTTTTATTGCTTTCCCAAAAACAAACTTCTCAGATTAAATATTTCAAAAATAATTTGATGACCACAAGTGAATGGAAAAAAAAAAAAAGCATTTTTAATGTTCAGACTGCTTCAATTGGATATCCCCTCTGACGATTTTGGAAATATTGAGTTTTTAACTATAAAAAAGAAACAATCTGCAGTGTAATTAGCATTTCCTAAAGTCCAATGCGGGTTATATCTTCTCAGTCACGTTCAAGGCAACACAAGCTTGTCATTAAAAAAAGAAATAACGAAACAAATATAAAATCCCGAGATGCAATTATGACACCCAAAACTGGCTCACACTCCGCCGTTTCCCATTATCCTCCAAATTAGACGTTGTGTCCGCAAACAAATGCCGAGTTTTCTGGGAACACAATATCTGTTTGTCACAATTTTATCCAACGAGTCGAACTGTCAGCCCCCTAAATGAGGAATAATGTGCCCCGTTTCCCAGAAATACTGCACTGTCCTGGCCGCCGCCAACTCCTCTGTTGTTTCTGGATAATTTAGAGCTCCCCTCAGATCTGTCAGTGCAAATTATGAGCTCGGCTCTTGTCTCCACCGGCTAATGATGTGGCGGTAGATGTTCATTTATAGCGGCTTGCTCAAAGAAGCTGGACAGCGACACATCAAGGGGATAAAGCTGATTTATATTCTTTATAATCACATGTTGCAGCACTAAATTTGCTTCAAACAACCCCGCAGATTAAAAAGTAGAAGTTTGAGCTTCAAACGTATGGCGCTGTGCAGTCAAGAAGCACGACTTTGTACTGAAGTTATTGAGTGCAGGGTTTTTTTTCCCCCCTTAGGCCAATTATCTTGGTGTTTAACAAACATTATTTATTCCATATCCCCAACTTAAATTAACATACCTGTGGAAAGCAATCGTGATTCACATTTTAAGATGTTTTCACCCTTCATGGTTCAGTAAATTGGGTATCATTTCCTTCTTCATGGTGTCACATTTTAGGGGTTGTCGGACTTCTGTTTATCTCAATAGCACTAGAGATTTGTTTTGTTTGTATATGCAAAAAAGCAGCAAATTATTTATCTGTCCTCCAAAACTCTACCTTAAAGATCTGTACATCTTTATCCTTTAAAACTAATTTCTTGCACACTTTTTACCGACAGCACTGTTGAAAACAGTGGCAGCATTCAGCGTTATGTTTCTACCCACAGGCATATTTAGTGCTCCACACCAGGCTTGGAAAAAAAAAAAAAAAAAAAAAAAAGAAAAACGATATGAAGCTTATTTCGGTGCAAAGCTCACAACAGCATCATGTTGCACTACTGATCTGGTCTTCTATTCATCACCAGCAGGGCAGCTAGCAGTTTTCATCCCTTGACATCTCCCAGATGGAGTGTCAATCCTCCTCCGAGGACCCGTCTGAACTCCGGTTTTATATTTCACTCTCTCTCTTGTTAAAAAATAAAAAATTTAGGGTATATTTTACCCAATGTCAAGGGACCACTGGGAGTAAATGCCAATCTTGCGATCAAGAAGTTACCATCCCCTTCTCATGTCTGCTCCGTTTCTGGATTTCGACTGATAAATCCGTTACTTGTTATTGCTAGCAACAGCTTAGCGACCCTTCATGCCACTTCAAAAGTGCCTATGTGTTTGAAGTGTAAGCATGGCAGCATCACGACTCTGAAGAGCCGGTTTATCCTGCAGTCACACGGTGTCATGTCTGCGGCGCGGGGTTGTTTGATTTGACTAATGGCATTGATTGTGACTAGGTGAATCATGGACTTTTTTTTTTTCTTTTTTTTAACCTCTGTGTTTGATTCTTTTACTTTAGTTCAGAAATCTTAAGAAGTCAGGAAAAGTACGGGGTCTGATTTAATTATAGTTAGTTCTCAATTTGAACAGGAAAAGAAAATGGAGCATTAAAAAACAGTTCCTTCCATAACTTTATTCTTCCCGTTTTTTCCTTGCTTAAAACCATCTGTCCTTCCTTTTCTCAATTCCCTCCTTTTGTCCTTCTTCCCTTTTTGCTTCTTCCACCCTCAACCATCGCACTCTCAACTTTTAAAATTAAAGTGAAGATTGTGTTGACCTGCAGTTGGTCTATATATCAAGTTGGTAAAATGAATAAGGAAAAAATGTGGGAAGGACTCCAAGCACCAACGTTTCAGATTTTTTTTTGCATTTTCTGCAGAAGGATCTTGGGTGAGTGACTGTGGCTGCCTTCCCCTCCTCCAACAGCTAATGTGGGCTGTATTCCTCTCTGCTTTGGGCACAGTGACACAGACATTGACATTTTTTTTCCCCTTTTTTTTTTTTCTCAGGCTTGTACATTTGCATGGATACACACCGAGGGGAGTGACGGCAGACTGAGACAGCTCATGGACACGGCAGGAGTCACAGAAGTGGCGTGCCAAGTCCCTGCCTCTCTCTGTTTCACCTCAGGAATCTGCCTCCAGATGACTCTGGTGACACACTGCTCACTATGGGTGAGCAACGACACACGAGGATTTGAAATTTCTATCAACATATCAGAATGACACCTTCAATAAGCATGCAATTTAACAACTATGTACGTACTATGTAACAATGCAGACGAAATTATTGATTATATCTTTACCATCCTATAGTGACATTGAGCCATCTGCGGCCAGTAATATCTGTGGAGCATTTATTTTCCTCAAACATTTCAGAAAAACGTGTCTTTTCAAATTGTTGCATCCTAAATATTTACAGCTACTACTTTTCCAACATCGTTTTAACAGTTCAGATTAGGCCTGTCACGATAACAATTTTTGCTGAGCGATTAATAGTCTAAAAAATTATTGCGATAAACGATAATATTGTCTCAAGACCTTTTGACAGTGATTTAATGGAAATGACGTAATAATGCATGCTATTTTCTGCCATAGATAGATACACTTTATTTTCAAAAGAACACATAACACTGGAACTGATAAACTAAATAAACAAAACAACCAAAAACAAAAATAAAATGGATTCTCAGTCTCCATTAATAAAAAATTAACTTGAATAAAAACTAAACATAAAGCCAAAGTGAAAATAAATACGGCATTCAACCAAAAGAGTGCAGATTATGAAGTCTGTATACTATATTGGCCTTCAGTAATCACTAGATTTAAATAGAGAAGATGAGCACATCCCACTACTTAATGCAGTAGTTCATGCCACACGGTTTTTTTTTTGCCCCCATTTTCTTAGATCGTTGGCCGATCTAAGATGGTCGCTGGTGATTTCGTAACCGATCATCCTGCAGTGTGTGGTGAGTTACGGTAGATCGTCGTGGCCGCTCCGATCTAAATCAGGGGTTTTCCCCGACTGGGAGAGTAAAGCTGAATGTGACAGGTAGCCAGTCAGAATGCGTGGATTCTCCTCCTCCTGCTTTCTGAGGGCAAATTACGGAAGGGAATCCCAAACAGCTGACACGGCGTAACCCTTAGTCCAGCGGACATTGGAGATGATATGTGGAAACAACAATAATATTTATTTAACATTTCGTACAAAGAATATAGAAATGACAAGAAGAGGAGTTGGAGCCAAATTGCTACCGCAGTTGATAAACCCGGTAACATTTCAGCTGTTCTTCGTTAACGTGACATAAATAGGTTATAATGATTTTCCTTCAGTCAGGATTTTATGCTGAATCTAGCCACATGCATCACTGTGTGATTCTAGTATAGCATTGATTAATGCCTCGTTTTAAAATTAGTTAACTGGACTTGTAGCCATTATTTTGTGCCCAGGTGGCTGGACACCACACGGCACAATCGAACCCAATCGAACCGTTACCTTGAGTTTCTGTCGGCTAAAGTGTGGTCTCAGGTTTTGGAAATGGGCCGACAACTTGTATAGTGTGCGCTGGACATTAGACTAAGGAAATGAGGAAGGCAGGGTCAGTGCAGAGCACCGGAGTCGAGCCTTTTTTCATTCAGTGTCATCAACAGAAAGAAAAAACAGCAGGAAGAGACGATAAAGCTGATAATTAAAATGAGGTCGATAGCTTTAATTTATCGTGCGATTAATTGATTTATCGTTTATCGCAACAGGCCTAGTTCAGATATCCTTACCTTGCAAAAGCTAGCATCTAAATCACTAAATGTACTTTGATGCAATTTGATTTTATGACTAAAACCCAGCGCAATTAGTAAATAGCCTGTGCAAAATTTACAGTGTCAACATTAATATTATACATCTGGAATTACTTTTTTTTTCCATATCAGTTTGTTAAGGTTGTTAAATTCAGTGATTGTGCTTTGAGACATTCAGTTTACTCCCTGAATGTTTGTGACGTCTGCCATGAGTTTAGAAATGAACACATCTATGAGCACCATTCATGCTTTATCAGAAATTAAACAAAATCAAGGTTCTCAGTAACCCAAAGAGATATTGTTCTTGCCATTGAAAAGTTTTTTTTTCAATCAAAATTAGTTGTTTATAGACTGTAGCACTGTTACAAGTTTGTTCAATTTTCTTTTTACAAAAAACTTTTCAAGTAGCTAAACTACATTAAAAACTTAGAAAGAAAATTGGGTATTTTATGTTATTTAGCTGAATATTGTCCAATAAATAACTTGAGTTTCAGTTATTCTAATGAGTTCATCAGCCATAACGATCACCACCGACATCATAATAACTCTAAACCATCAATGTTCCAAAATCATGTTCTTTGTAAATTAATAAACAATTATGGAAAATTAAATAACACCTCTGCAAGATTTATTCTGTAAAATTACACATGAAAGAAAACTAGCATGTTTGTACAAATGTAACAGTCAGGAGAGGGATGCTAGAAGTCTTTTTGTGTTACTAGCTGCAATGTATTTCTTGTTTGTTTTTTAAAGGTGAAACAGTTTGATACTTTTGAGATTCAAGGGGCCTCTCCCAATTTGAAAAAGAAAAGAAAGGATAAAAAGAGGAGGAAATTTAATTAGCCAACACGCCAAAAACGATTGGAAGAAACATTTTGGGACTGAAAAACCCAGGGAGGGGAAAAAAAAGAAGAAAGTTAATGAAAGATGCAGCCAAAAGCGCCAAATTAGCCGATAATTTCAACAGTGAAGAGGCCAAGGTCAGTGAAAAAGTGGCAGCAGGTTAGCAAGAACTGCCTACATTGTTCCATCATCTTGGCTTGGCACATGGTTTGTGTTTTTTTTTGTTTGTTTGTTTTAGATGTGCTCAGGGCACACAGAACATTCAATTAAATTAAAATCAATTCATATTTTATTACAAAAAATGTATTTGGAGAAAGTCTGTATTCAAAAGAAAAAAATCTATCCAGTTCTTTTATGAATATATAGATTATTTTTTACCACATCAAGAAGAATACAAAAAAATAAAAATAATGATTCACTCCCTATGTGTTTAGAGCTTTTTTTAAAGTTGATTTTTACATTGCAAGTTCTTTGTGGAAGTGCAACAAAATTCATCATTATTGTTGCTTAGTAGCAGACAAGGTCAGTGTCAGCTGTGGCCATTTCAAGAGGAAGAGATGGATGCAGAGGAACAGGACAGAGAGATGAAAGAGGAGGAGGTGAAGAATCAGGAAAAAAATGTGTCAGGTACAGTGTGCGGGATTAGATTGGAATTATGTCTTTCGTTGGGATTATATTAACCTCTTAAGATGAAAGGATTGTGGTCAAAGGACAGGTTTTAGCTAAATTGCTCTGGTTAAGATGCCATCATTTATTTATTGTCACGTAGATTAAAGTAATGACGGTTTCCTTTTGTTGGAGGATTTGAATATGAAATAGGTCTTGGAGTTTGTTTTAGTTCTCTGATATTTGCTCTGATTTTTATAAATTGCCAGTTTGATTTTTTTTTTTTCATTAAAATACACACACAGTTGTATTGATTGTGGAAACAGCAAACAAAAGTGTTCTTATATTACAAATATATATATATATTCTTAAAAATGTAAGCACAAGAAACAGTGAGTTGTGTACATCCACTAAACAGTACTGCATCTGCGGTTTTATTTATTTTACTCAATAGTCCTCACTCTTATCTCCCTAATGCATTTTAAGTTTGTTTTGTTGATGCACTCTGTTTGTA
This sequence comes from Poecilia formosa, assembly GCF_000485575.1. NCBI lineage: Eukaryota > Metazoa > Chordata > Actinopteri > Cyprinodontiformes > Poeciliidae > Poecilia > Poecilia formosa. The sequence continues at coordinate 1,422,740 of NW_006800022.1, read as the reverse complement.
ATTATCTGCACAGCTCATAAATTACATCATGTTCTGATCATAAGAGGCATCAAGCTCATGTGGTGGGGTTCTTTTGCTGCATCATAGTTGCCCGCAAAACAGCCATCTTCTGCTGGCAGCCGCACCGGGAATATTGCTCCACTGTATTTTCAAGGTTATCTTTTTCCATCATTGATCACTGACCTGGTTCACTTTGGTTTCCTTCGGGCAAAACAGCCCAATTCCAAAACAGCCCAACATCTGGAGCGCCGACGTTCTCGCGTAGTGGCTAAATAGGTTTTACTTTCAATTTTTCTGTTGCTCATTTCCAGACTTGAGTTGGTCGAAACACAAGCACATCTAGAAAACAGAGAATAAATATTTAGGTCTACATATGTTTACATCTGAGCTTGTCTGCATAACTTAAATTATAATATCATATTATAACATGACTTGCAAAGACATGAACTTTACTCTCGAGGAAGAATGTCTTGGCATCTTTAAACAAAACAAACAGTTCATTCTGTGCAAGGCTAATGGAGCATCTGTTAATGTTAAGTGTATAACAGAGGGAGAATGTTGTGTTGTGTGGAAAAGTTTAGTTGCGACTTCCAAGTAAACAAGCTGCCACTACATCGTAGTGACACATGTTCTTCAGGGACTCAGATGACTGCACAGGAGTCCTTGGGGCCTTAAACACAATATTTATCAGCGGTCTAAAGTTAAAATGTAACAATGTTCTGTGATTGTGCTTTATCCTTTAT
>NW_006800022.1:1399298-1417105 GCF_000485575.1 Poecilia formosa | reverse complement strand
ATTTGAACAGGAAAAGAAAATGGAGCATTAAAAAACAGTTCCTTCCATAACTTTATTCTTCCCGTTTTTTCCTTGCTATCCTTCCTTTTTGCTTCTTCCCCCATCAACCATCGCACTCTCAACTTTTAAAATTAAAGTGAAGATTGTGTTGACCTGCAGTTGGTCTATATATCAAGTTGGTAAAATGAATAAGGAAAAAATGTGGGAAGGACTCCAAGCACCAACGTTTCAGATTTTTTTTTTTTTTTTGCATTTTCTGCAGAAGGATCTTGGGTGAGTGACTGTGGCTGCCTTCCCCTCCTCCAACAGCTAATGTGGGCTGTATTCCTCTCTGCTTTGGGCACAGTGACACAGACATTGACATTTTTTTTCCCCTTTTTTTTTTTTCTCAGGCTTGTACATTTGCATGGATACACACCGAGGGGAGTGACGGCAGACTGAGACAGCTCATGGACACGGCAGGAGTCACAGAAGTGGCGTGCCAAGTCCCTGCCTCTCTCTGTTTCACCTCAGGAATCTGCCTCCAGATGACTCTGGTGACACACTGCTCACTATGGGTGAGCAACGACACACGAGGATTTGAAATTTCTATCAACATATCAGAATGACACCTTCAATAAGCATGCAATTTAACAAAACAACTATGTACGTATGTAATAATGCAGACGAAATTATTGATTATATCTTTACCATCCTATAGTGACATTGAGCCATCTGCGGCCAGTAATATCTGTGGAGCATTTATTTTCCTCAAACATTTAAGAAAAACAAATCTTTTCAAATTGTTGCATCCTAAATATTTACAGCTACTACTTTTCCAACATCGTTTTAACAGTTCAGATTAGGCCTGTCACGATAACAATTTTTGCTGAGCGATTAATAGTCTAAAAAATTATTGCGATAAACGATAATATTGTCTCAAGACCTTTTGACAGTGATTTAATGGAAATGACGTAATAATGCATGCTATTTTCTGCCATAGATAGATACACTTTATTTTCAAAAGAACACATAACACTGGAACTGATAAACTAAATAAACAAAACAACCAAAAACAAAAATAAAATGGATTCTCAGTCTCCATTAATAAAAAATTAACTTGAATAAAAACTAAACATAAAGCCAAAGTGAAAATAAATACGGCATTCAACCAAAAGAGTGCAGATTATGAAGTCTGTATACTATATTGGCCTTCAGTAATCACTAGATTTAAATAGAGAAGATGAGCACATCCCACTACTTAATGCAGTAGTTCATGCCACACGGTTTTTTTTTTGCCCCCATTTTCTTAGATCGTTGGCCGATCTAAGATGGTCGCTGGTGATTTCGTAACCGATCATCCTGCAGTGTGTGGTGAGTTACGGTAGATCGTCGTGGCCGCTCCGATCTAAATCAGGGGTTTTCCCCGACTGGGAGAGTAAAGCTGAATGTGACAGGTAGCCAGTCAGAATGCGTGGATTCTCCTCCTCCTGCTTTCTGAGGGCAAATTACGGAAGGGAATCCCAAACAGCTGACACGGCGTAACCCTTAGTCCAGCGGACATTGGAGATGATATGTGGAAACAACAATAATATTTATTTAACATTTCGTACAAAGAATATAGAAATGACAAGAAGAGGAGTTGGAGCCAAATTGCTACCGCAGTTGATAAACCCGGTAACATTTCAGCTGTTCTTCGTTAACGTGACATAAATAGGTTATAATGATTTTCCTTCAGTCAGGATTTTATGCTGAATCTAGCCACATGCATCACTGTGTGATTCTAGTATAGCATTGATTAATGCCTCGTTTTAAAATTAGTTAACTGGACTTGTAGCCATTATTTTGTGCCCAGGTGGCTGGACACCACACGGCACAATCGAACCCAATCGAACCGTTACCTTGAGTTTCTGTCGGCTAAAGTGTGGTCTCAGGTTTTGGAAATGGGCCGACAACTTGTATAGTGTGCGCTGGACATTAGACTAAGGAAATGAGGAAGGCAGGGTCAGTGCAGAGCACCGGAGTCGAGCCTTTTTTTATTCAGTGTTGGCAACAGAAAGAAAAAACAGCAGGAAGAGACGATAAAGCTGATAATTAAAATGAGGTCGATAGCTTTAATTTATCGTGCGATTAATTGATTTATCGTTTATCGCAACAGGCCTAGTTCAGATATCCTTACCTTGCAAAAGCTAGCATCTAAATCACTAAATGTACTTTGATGCAATTTGATTTTATGACTAAAACCCAGCGCAATTAGTAAATAGCCTGTGCAAAATTTACAGTGTCAACATTAATATTATACATCTGGAATTACTTTTTTTTTCCATATCAGTTTGTTAAGGTTGTTAAATTCAGTGATTGTGCTTTGAGACATTCAGTTTACTCCCTGAATGTTTGTGACGTCTGCCATGAGTTTAGAAATGAACACATCTATGAGCACCATTCATGCTTTATCAGAAATTAAACAAAATCAAGGTTCTCAGTAACCCAAAGAGATATTGTTCTTGCCATTGAAAAGTTTTTTTTTCAATCAAAATTAGTTGTTTATAGACTGTAGCACTGTTACAAGTTTGTTCAATTTTCTTTTTACAAAAAACTTTTCAAGTAGCTAAACTACATTAAAAACTTAGAAAGAAAATTGGGTATTTTATGTTATTTAGCTGAATATTGTCCAATAAATAACTTGAGTTTCAGTTATTCTAATGAGTTCATCAGCCATAACGATCACCACCGACATCATAATAACTCTAAACCATCAATGTTCCAAAATCATGTTCTTTGTAAATTAATAAACAATTATGGAAAATTAAATAACACCTCTGCAAGATTTATTCTGTAAAATTACACATGAAAGAAAACTAGCATGTTTGTACAAATGTAACAGTCAGGAGAGGGATGCTAGAAGTCTTTTTGTGTTACTAGCTGCAATGTATTTCTTGTTTGTTTTTTAAAGGTGAAACAGTTTGATACTTTTGAGATTCAAGGGGCCTCTCCCAATTTGAAAAAGAAAAGAAAGGATAAAAAGAGGAGGAAATTTAATTAGCCAACACGCCAAAAACGATTGGAAGAAACATTTTGGGACTGAAAAACCCAGGGAGGGGAAAAAAAAGAAGAAAGTTAATGAAAGATGCAGCCAAAAGCGCCAAATTAGCCGATAATTTCAACAGTGAAGAGGCCAAGGTCAGTGAAAAAGTGGCAGCAGGTTAGCAAGAACTGCCTACATTGTTCCATCATCTTGGCTTGGCACATGGTTTGTGTTTTTTTTTGTTTGTTTGTTTTAGATGTGCTCAGGGCACACAGAACATTCAATTAAATTAAAATCAATTCATATTTTATTACAAAAAATGTATTTGGAGAAAGTCTGTATTCAAAAGAAAAAAATCTATCCAGTTCTTTTATGAATATATAGATTATTTTTTACCACATCAAGAAGAATACAAAAAAATAAAAATAATGATTCACTCCCTATGTGTTTAGAGCTTTTTTTAAAGTTGATTTTTACATTGCAAGTTCTTTGTGGAAGTGCAACAAAATTCATCATTATTGTTGCTTAGTAGCAGACAAGGTCAGTGTCAGCTGTGGCCATTTCAAGAGGAAGAGATGGATGCAGAGGAACAGGACAGAGAGATGAAAGAGGAAGAGGTGAAGAATCAGGAAAAAAATGTGTCAGGTACAGTGTGCGGGATTAGATTGGAATTATGTCTTTCGTTGGGATTATATTAACCTCTTAAGATGAAAGGATTGTGGTCAAAGGACAGGTTTTAGCTAAATTGCTCTGGTTAAGATGCCATCATTTATTTATTGTCACGTAGATTAAAGTAATGACGGTTTCCTTTTGTTGGAGGATTTGAATATGAAATAGGTCTTGGAGTTTGTTTTAGTTCTCTGATATTTGCTCTGATTTTTATAAATTGCCAGTTTGATTTTTTTTTTTCATTAAAATACACACACAGTTGTATTGATTGTGGAAACAGCAAACAAAAGTGTTCTTATATTACAAATATATATATATATTCTTAAAAATGTAAGCACAAGAAACAGTGAGTTGTGTACATCCACTAAACAGTACTGCATCTGCGGTTTTATTTATTTTACTCAATAGTCCTCACTCTTATCTCCCTAATGCATTTTAAGGTTGTTTTGTTGATGCACTCTGTTTGTAATTATCTGCACAGCTCATAAATTACATCATGTTCTGATCATAAGAGGCATCAAGCTCATGTGGTGCGGTTCTTTTGCTGCATCATAGTTGCCCGCAAAACAGCCATCTTCTGCTGGCAGCCGCACCGGGAATATTGCTCCACTGTATTTTCAAGGTTATCTTTTTCCATCATTGATCACTGACCTGGTTCACTTTGGTTTCCTTCGGGCAAAACAGCCCAATTCCAAACCAGCCCAACATCTGGAGCGCCGACGTTCTCGCGTAGTGGCTAAATAGGTTTTACTTTCAATTTTTCTGTTGCTCATTTCCAGACTTGCGTTGGTCGAAACACAAGCACATCTAGAAAACAGAGAATAAATATTTAGGTTTACATACGTTTACATCTGAGCCTGTCTGCATAACTTAAATTATAATATCATATTATAACATGACTTGCAAAGACATGAACTTTACTCTCGAGGAAGAATGTCTTGGCATCTTTAAACAAAACGAACAGTTCATTCTGTGCAAGGCTAATGGAGCATCTGTTAATGTTAAGTGTATAACAGAGGGAGAATGTTGTGTTGTGTGGAAAAGTTTAGTTGCTACTTCCAAGTAAACAAGCTGCCACTACATCGTAGTGACACATGTTCTTCAGGGACTCAGATGACTGCACAGGAGTCCTTGGGGCCTTAAACACAATATTTATCAGCGGTCTAAAGTTAAAATGTAACAATGTTCTGTGATTGTGCTTTATCCTTTATCAGAATTGCTGTCTTCTTTTGAGATCATTATCTAGGCCGTGTTTTGCTTGGGAAAAAAAAAAACACAGATCAAGGTCATTTGAGGCCGTTTTTAGATGCTCAGTGCAGTCCATCTGGGCAGCCCTTTTGTCACAATTTGTATTCGATTTCATCAGCTTGTTAGCCTTTCAGCGGATATTCATCTAATGTGACTAAACTGACTAATGGAGCCAAGTTCTTTTTCAAGGACGGTGGGAGTGAACAATAGCCCAAACATTCATCAATTTCCTTCTTTCGCCTACCTGTTCTATTGAAAACTGGAAAATGCAGTTGCTATAATGAAACCTAAGTTCACACTACACACTAGTACATCATGGTAAGTGAAAGGCTTTATTTCTTGTCTCACTTTGTTTTTTCACACATTTGTGCTTTTAGTTGCTGCAAAACGTAGGACTCATTTAAAAGAAAGATGGCTGGATGAATTGTATTTAAGTGCTTCTGTCTTTTTTTTTTTCTTTTTGTTACAACTCATGAGTGGCCCCTCTAGCTCAGGCTACCTCCAGAGATTGCATGATGTGATTTTACTTGATAGCCATTTGGCTGGCCATCACGTCCTGTCACTTGTGGGCGGTTGACTGAGGTTATATTCGGGAGCAAGATGGCGGATTTGGATTGAGGCGTAGCTGTAAATCTAGCTGTTGCATTGAAAATAAAGTATCCACTCAAGTACTTTGCCAACAAAGTCCACCGCGTCAACGGCAATAAAATGGACGGCATATTCTGCCATTTAGTAGAAATGCGTTTAAAAAAATCTCAACTACAATAATGTCATAGTGGAAGCCACCTAGAAGTTTTGAGTGGAACTGTGCTCCTGCTAACCTTGTAGTTGCAAAAATGTTGTTTTTTTTAAAGTTATACACAATGCAACCACCAGGCAGAATTTGGATCAGTTGATTAAATCATACATTTCTTTTTTCTTACTTTTGGGTCCAAGTCCTTCATGTTTTCTCAGAAATTTAGTGAACAATTGGTAAACGGATACATAGCCTCACCAATTTTTGACAAATTTACTCAGGATTAGCTAAGCAGGTTGATCCACACAGATTCTGTCCATTAACATAAAGTTAATAGTTTGTATCAAATCCATTTTTGATGTGCTGGTTTACATTAAAGTAAATTAATTAAAATGGCCCAGTCAAAATTCAGACATACATCCATTTTAATCAGTGACATTTGAAGATGTTTGTTCTGAAAACGATAGTTTGCAGCAAACCAAAAGCAGCTCCACCTGAAGGGAACAATGGTTTTTCATAGGACTGAGTCATCGGGCTTCACACGAATTCACGTCACACGTTTTACGTCTTCAAATGAAAAGTGCTTTTAAAGAAACGGACAGCAGAGTTGCTGAAAAAATTTAACAATATGATTACGCACCTTCACAAGCAGCTAAGTACAATGCTGCAGGCAGACTATCAGAAGTTTGCTTGCAGAGCATAATCAAAGTGTATTTCTTGTACATGGCCCCATAGAAGCATGCTAAAAATGGTTTTAAAACCTTATGAGGGGAAGATATAAATAACCCCTCCCTTCTTCAAAGGGAGTGTAATCACAGTTTGACTCTTTAGACTCTCACCTCCGGTGGTCTTAATCAAGAAGACGAAAAACCCTGCGTCTATAGTGATGTATAACAACATTGCATGCAATCAATAGATTGAGATTCTGCAGTTTTGTCCTCCTTATTGTGAACAACAGCAACAATAAAATGTCTTTCTTGACTTTACCCACTCCGATCAATACTGCTTCCTTTCCCCCTGATGTTGCTGCTCCAGTTTTTCTTTTTTTGGGTCTTGTTTTTTAGCAAACAAAATGGATCATTCCCCTAAAGCCTTTCGCTGCTTTCATTGTAACACTCTGTTTGCTCCTTTGTACGGTATCCTGCCAGTCTCATTAAAGTTAAATGTTATTTTTCTGAAAGTTTCATTACCCCTCAAGTCACATTTATCGTTGGTTTGAGCTGTGAACTAAAAAAAGAAAAAAAAAAAGTAGTAGATATCTAGCCACATCCTCTCAGACAATTTATATTCCTAAAATATCTCTAAAATATTTAAGTTCTAAATAAAGAATTTGGAACAAACATTTATTTTGTTTATTTCTGTGTAAAAGGCGTATTTCCCCCCCCCAAAATTTCCTGATATTACAACCTGAAGCTCTAAGACTTACGGTAGACCAGCATAAAGTGCCACGAAGCACTTGGCACTTGTGCTAGTTTCCCAGGTAGCACAGGTAAGATGCTAATGCACTAGACAAAAACTTATCTCCGCTTTTAGAGCATTAGCAGAAGTGTGCCAAGACATGATAACCAATATAAGCAGAGGTTAAGCAGAGAAGCAACCAAAAGGCTCGTTTTAACTCTGGCAGAGCTACAGAGATTCACAGCAGAGTGGGAATACATTGACAGAACAACTATTAGTCACGCCAATACTGTGAAAGTCAAACAATTGAAACTATTGGAAGAGAACTGTCACAGATCCTATTTGCTGTTTCCTACAAGAACTCTTAAATGACTTGGGGCGGGATTGTACTCTGGTCAGAGAACCAAGCATGTTCATGTCTTAGAATAACATGGACAAAAATCCAAATGAAAATGTTAACAGAACAAAATGTGCAAATGGTAGAGTTTGAAACGTTATATAAAAATGACTCTATCTAGACATGCTCTGAAAGACAGTATGTCTGTGAGCAACAAAAGGTGAGTCGACAAAGCGTCCATATAGGTTGGCTGACATTAAATTTCTTATTTATAATTTAAAATATATTGTAAACCATGTTGTTTAGCTGTTAGTTTCACAACTATGCAACACCGTTGGTCTATATGTTTGCGGGTGTAAAATGACGAAAAGGAGGAATGTTCATGGTGCCTGAATATTTTTGCAAGGCCCCATTCTCAGAAGAAGAAAGGTGTTTCAAGCTTTTTTATGCATGTGCGCCGGGATCCATCACATCCTCCTCATTATAATCTAACACCCATCCTGAGTCACCGCCCAGTCGGAGCCGACTCGAATTTGAGGGCCGCACTGTTGTGAACATGAACGACTCAAACATTTCAGAAACTGTCAATGGCTCGCTCCAAGTTCTCCAATTAGCCGCCCCCCCCACGCCTCCCAACCCAACCCATCAGCACTTCGCTCACTCATTCTTGGCATTGTACGTTGCCAAAGTTGATATTTATACCCTGTGCTTACAGTACTAGAGGATTTTTACACACCGACTACAATGAAAACAGCACAAGTTATGTGGCACAGTGTGTGGGAGGACCTGCTGGAGTGGCTGGAAAATGGGACACCGGCATAAGCACCGGAGACATCGGGCCTTTGTTTTTACCTCTAAATATATGAAATTCAGCTTCCTGTGGCTGTATACAGACACCATGAGGGTGAGAGAGGGAGAATGACATAATCAGTCCTTGGAGAGGCATATTTCCTTTTGTTGGTGTCTTAAGCTTTTAATGCCCTCTTGCTGACACTTTATAAACTGCAATTTAAAATGGAGGCTGCCTAGTAAAAAGACTGTAAAAAAAAAAATGAGGCTTTTGCTTTGTCAGTTCTTCATTCGACTATTCATCTTTCATTTTCCTAGCGTACAAGTACCTTACTTTTGTTTACCAAGGACAAGCTTTTTTCCCTTCTTTTATAGAAGAGAAATGGCAATAATCCTTATTAAAATGTTGAAACAAAATATGACTTCAAGCAAAAAAAACGATAGTTCTGGAGAATTCCAAGTCTAGGTCTGGCTTTTGTGGTGACACTTTTAAAGATTTTAAAATTAATGTTCTTTATAAGCTTCTGTGCCGTCCTGTCAATGCAATTTGACGCAACTCATTCACTCATTAATTAAAAAAAAGAGATTATTGAGATAGTACTTAATCATTTTTTGTTGGAAAAGATATAGAATGCTGCTTGTAAGTGTTCACAAATATTCAATTCTATTTGCATTAATGATCAAGTCTACTGATTTGATCCTTAAATAAATAAGTTAATAAATTCCATTATGCATCTTCTACATTTTATATAATGTGTTTATCAATACAACGTTTTAAAACAGAACATTGGTGCACTTAAGTTTTTCTGTTGTAGTTTTCAACCACACTATGATATTCCACTCTCACCTGTATGACATGTGTGCAGTTTTATCCCACATGCATATATGCATGTGCACCTCCACCAAAGGTTTTAGCCTGTCTGTGGAAAAGTCAATGCCATCAGTAGCAATTTACCACTGGAAGATGTGTGTGGGGATTAAAATGACTTTGGAACTAATTTCAGTGCAGTGCATAACTCTCTTGGTTAATGCAATTGAAATGAAAGATTATTCATGTACTCTTTACTGACTGAGTTCTTTCTCACATTGTCCAAAGTACATCTAGTACATCTTGCAAATGAATTTCCATCTGAAAATGTTACTTCTTCTTTTCGGACTTTCAGTAAAAAGGCCACATCTGTTATTTGGAGGTGATTACCCTTTTGCCCAGTCGGGAGCCCTACTTCACAGGAAGTGATCACAAACCTAAGTTGACGACCACGAACAACCACAGTTTGGTGCATGTTCAGATGGTCAGTGAAACTAATTCTGATGTATTTCATCTGACTTCAAGTACATGTACAATTTACGTTCTGGTTCATTTTCGTCATCTTTGAGTGGTCTTAGTCTGGGGTAAACAGAGTGACTAACATCTTAGTCACTGCAATGCTTAATCTTTTTACATGGTGGAGAATAGTGAACTTATACTCATTTGACTAAGGCTAACATTTTTTTTTTAATTTCACCATAATCTGGGTAGAAAAGTAAATAAAAGCATGTAGTTTTAGATGTAGTTAATTTTATAACATATCATGCAAAGAAATTTAGTTAATAAATTCCCTTATGCATCTTCTACATTTTATATAATGTGTTTATCAATACTAGGGATGAGAAATCTGAGGGTAAAAAGGATTTAAATTATAACTACACATTATGTTTTTGCCACCATGTGCTTGGGTTTCCATCCTTCCAGGAAAATATCTCTGGTCAGGGTGTAAAGACGTCTCGGATCAACATGTTAATATTTGATCTCAAAAGCTAGGGTTGAAAGGGGGGGATCTCCTTGGTTTGGTCCTGCTTCTGACAGATGCTCTTAGATCCCCTCAGATTATTATCTGGGCAGGTTAGAGACTGGGTGAACGCCTCAGAGTTTTTTATCCTGTCTTTTGATGTAGCCTTTTGTGAAGTTCCCTGATTCCCTGCTGTTACGGAATGCAGTTGCTATTACGTTGGGGTCTTCAGAAATGCTCGGGCGCGTGCCAAATGTCAACGTCGCTGAGGATATTTGCCTGACCTGCGAAAACTGCATAACAGAAAGATCAACACAGTGAATGACTCGTCTTATTGGTGGTCATAAAGAGCCTTACAAGAGTGACGGGTTTTGAAAAATATTTCAAAAGAAATAAGCTTGAAGATCAGAATTGCTCTATGTAGGTGAGCCTCTGTCCACTTCAGCAGGGTTGCCATGGATGGCTGTCTTGTCTGCAGCCAGGTATTCTGGGAAATAACTGCCTGCGGGCATTAACTGTGTGGCTGCCAGGTGAATCTTGTCTTCTGAGACCTTTGGTCTCAGCACTCTCATTACTGTCATTTTCAGTTGCAGTTGTTTTCAGGCAAAGAGGACTTCAGATCAGCTCAAAAATCAAACTCCAGACAGCAAAACTAAATGTATGGAGCAGTTGTTTGGTGGAGACGGCGCAGAATACATCTTTTATCTTCCCTAAAGGGGTGGTGGGAAGCAAATTAGAGCTTCAGTAAAAGGTAAGATACTTTAAATAAATTTACCACAGCATAAAAACTCAAAGGGTTTATAAACAAAATTACATCTAGGTGTATAGAAAAAGTAGCTCTTAGTTTCTGGAAGGTAATGGATGGATGGATAGGTAATGGACTTGAAGCATGCTATTTATATTCATTTCCATGTCTGAAGTCAAGAAATATATAAAAAATTATGAAAGGAAGAAAGTGAGCACAAGACAGCCGATGAGAATGCTGATGGCATACTGAATTCCAAAGCGGGGCATCATTGCTTAGCACAAAGGCTACCCAGGTAGAAAGCGACGATTTATATTGTGATTTATTCAGTAAGTAGAGAAGAAAGGCTGAAGGAATTTGAAGAGAATTAACTTGGAGACCCAACAAACCGGCATTCTACCAATGTATTTAAAAGTGCTTCATCAAAGTACAAGGAGATCAGGCAAAGACTGCTTGTGTCACGATTTGGAATTCAAACAACATCTAAAACACACACCTGTTGCCACCCATGAGGCAAGATCTGATATATTTCAGGCAAGCATTAAGAACAATGAAAACAGAATACAATAAACTGTATTTGTGAGCCACACAGTAATTGTTGAAAATGCTATTTTTCATCCATAAGACTGCATTTATTCCTGAGTTTAAATCACTGCTAATCTTAAAATATTTTTGATAACTTTTGTCACACTAGTCACACTACAAATCCATCTACACTTAAAACTTCTGCAACAACATCCACTTGAAGCCTACATGTGGCTTTAAAGAAAATTAATGCACTAATTGAAGTTTTTTTTCATTCTTTACACTTGCACAGAGTTAAAAAAAAAGGTGACTGTCAAAATTATATTTATCTGTGGACTTTTGAGAATATTTTGTATTCACAACTAAACTGAAGGTTTGGTTTATAGCTCAATCCTGGGTTGTATGTCTTTTCAAACATCATGCCACATATCCATTCAACATATTCCTACTAGAAAAGTTTTGTTTAATCCAAACCACAACTACAGCAGTCATACTCTGCAGTTCCATATGAAATATTACATAATCTTGTCTTTTGGTGTCAGATGGGTGACTTTTTTTTATATATATATATATATATATATATATATATATATATATCTCCAGGAAGGAATTTAAACATTTGTTATGCTTAGGAACAAAAACATGGATTAGAATTTATTTGTTTCATATTTTCGAAAATTGTGGGTATTTAACTTTAAAATGCAATATTTTCTCTTTAGGTCAGGCACGATAAGTCTGTAATATTTTTCAAAATGTCAACATTTTTATTCTCCCTCCTTTTTTAAGCATCTATATATTTTTTAACTTAGTTGTAGCTAACAAAGTGCAGTGACATTTTCGTCAGTGTCAGGTTCTTTGCATGAGCAGACAATAATTACAAAAGTAGCATATTCATTGTAAGCCTGTTATGTTAATCCAGACAACTAGCTGCTAAGCTAGTACTCCCAAACCTTTCTATTCGGATGAACTCCTTCTTGGCCAACAAACTGACTGTATAAAAGCAGAGCAGAGATATGTAACCGTGGGCAACAGACTCAGACATGGCTTGTTGTCGGATCAAATATTAAGTCCTGCAGACAGCTTGGATCTGGGAGTAAATTAGAAGAATAAAACTGGCATTTTGGGATCCTTAAGGCCCTGTCACAAATGACTCACACTGCTGTGTGTTCTGTCCTAGAAAAAAAAAAAAAACTAAAATCAAATGTTTGAGGAACATTTTGTCCCTGTTTGGGCTTTTAAAACGGATCACGCGGTGAACACCTTGTGATAAATTTACACATCAGAAATATGCTTATTACGGCAGGTTTGATGTTTGATGATTCCTGTGACCCAGATAATTTTCTTCCATCTGCTGGAAATATCAGTGTATGTTTAGCTCTTATGGAATTATAAGAGACATAAAAGGGAAGATTTAGGGATGGATGGTACTTTGCTGTTTGCGGCCAACGGTTTAAAAATAACTTTCCTCTGCCCAAACATATGTTCCTTTAGGCTGAAGGATTTAATGACTCACCCAAGACGACGAGCAACAGATAAGATTTTTACCCTCCCTCTCTCACCAAAGCACAGGATCATTTACTCCACACGGCAGCACGGTGCCGATGATTTTTCAATTTCCATGTTCCTCCTGGGTTTCCTGAAACATATTGAGACTCCTGCCCTGAGTAATGGCTTTTTGTGACTGTCGAGGTAGCTTCTAGTTACAATTTACAGCCGCCGCTATCTTCAGGAAGCACTGTGGAATACACATGTTTCAACAACTATATCAGAGAGGTGACAGGCATGGCTGGAACAAAATGGACACATGTCGCGCTGCGGTGGCTGGAGGCGCTTTCTGAAACGTGCCAAACTCACGTTACACTAAGAAATGCATTAATTCTGATGTCTGAAGAACTCAAACTTTGCCATTCTGGTTAAAAAAATGAGACAACCCGAGCTGTGAAAACGTTGGCTTCGATAGTATTTTACTGTGTAATTTCCTGCACAAATGACCTGCGGGGCTCCAGGTGTCATTAGAAACATACTTTGGCGCTATGTGCTTTATTGCCACGGTTAATTTTATGAGGGCCGTTAAGCTAAGTGGAGCTTTATGCTGCCAGCAGTCATGCTGGTTGAATCAGCGGTTTATTAAGAGCCTAAACAACACCCTCAACCCATATCCCTCCAAACAAAAACATATAGAATATATAGTTGATAAAGTTTGGTTTGCAGCTCTCAATTAGATTTTAGATCAGCACTTAAGCCATGCATGGCAAAATCCTGAGGCTGAAGGTTGGAGATTTTCTGTCTGGGATAATCTAATCAGTGCAAACTATGACTAAAAAGAGATTAAATGAGATGCTATTAAAACCAAATAAATTAAAATGGTGAGCCATGCAAAACACGGGCTGGTGATGAAAGTTGTTTTCAGTGGACACCACACTCACAACTCTCAAGTGGAGCAGACAAAGCATTCTGGTGCAGGTAAGGACATCCGTGTTTGTTCTTTCGTCGTTGTAGATGGCGGTCTTGTCGGCTTCGTTTTCACTGTGGGTGGGCGGACAATAGAAAAACTATTCATAATTTTGGAAAGAAAGAGAGAGAGAGTAGTACAACTCATCTTTGTACTACACACTGTGTGTGGAAAACATAAATACAAGATTTACCTAGTGTCTTCTGTAAAACTTACTGGACTTATTTCTCCCAACTCAAACTCTTCCTTGCTGGAAAGTGTGGGGAAAAAGAGATTTGATATCAGGAGAAAGTAAAATCCAAATTTCATCCCAATATTAAAACTGGTCAAAAACTTGGGTCAATTTTCAGCTTATTTATGATTATCGATGATAAAATTATTTACTTTTGAGCTTTTCAGAGTTAATGATTGCAAGCAAATATAACAATTTGGTAAAAATGTGCAACTGCCATTATTTGCACTTTAAAAAAAGGCAAAGCATACACATATATTCAATTTGTTTTGTTTCTGGAGTTCTTTATCAGCAACAACAACAACAACAACAACAAAAGATGTACTGTTTGTAGCTAGCTTGCTAGTTTTAGATGGCATAAACTGACCTAATGATGTTTGGTTTCTATACTTAAACAAAATAAGAAAGAGCTGAGGGAATGACGAGTTTCCAAGAGGAATATTTCAAATGATACCTGTGATAACTTAAAAGTCAGAGTTAAGAAGCAGGCTTAGACAAAGAGGTAATCTATCTTTGTTTACTACAAACAACTATATTTTGCCACGATTATGAAAAGTCACAATTAACCCAAAGAAGTGTGGCTTAAGCTATTCAAAATCTATGGTTAAAAAAATAAAAATACTTGGTAACATCCACATTGGAGTAGTGATGGGTAATCATTTAAACTTGCTCATGAAAATGGCATTTTGTATCCCTGACAGAAAAACCTCTTTGGAAATGTGTAAGAGTGGACAAAAAAACTTTAAGACAAATCTGACCAATTACCATAGACATAATTGTAAGTATAACCAGTGGACTCTTGCAATATACTTATGCATTCTTGTTTCATTCCAATGAATAAAAAGGCCTAAATGTGTAAATAATCTTTAACCTCGTCACTGGAAGATCAAACTTGCGTTTCTGTGATCACTAAAGTACATATGGTTAACTCCTGTGCGTGCTCCTCTGGATTACTCCATCATACATTTTAAAAAGAACAATTATTAAGAGAAAAAACAAATTTAATCGTCTTAAAAATGCCTTTCAAAATCAAGGGTGAAGTACACCGTCAAACTGGCAGTGCATCATCCTCGCCCCCACAAAACTATTTATGAAGTTGACATGCAACGTTTAACCTCTTCCTCTTGATTTTGGGATTAAACATGTACACCTCCCGCCAGCGGCGCTTCATGCAGGGATTTTGGCTTCCACCTGACCTGAACACTTAAAAAGGCTCAGCATTAACCCGTGCCCTTGGCACAAGATCAATGCGGTTGGGAAGTATAGGCATGAGCGTGCTCCCACTGAGACAAATAGTACTAGTAATGCCTTCCATCACTGAAACTATTAACATCACGGCAAGATTGATCAGTCACCCTTGGCTGTCATCTTCTGCCTTCCATTGCCCACTAACGGCATGGAGCCATTTCTTTGGCGTAGATGTACGCAACACGCTGAATATCTACGCCATATTTATCTCACTAGGCAGCTGACAGCACTTCATACAAGCAGAAAGAGCCGACAAAGCTAAGCAACTGATAAAACGGGCAATGAAAATGCGTCGCAGCCGTCTCTCAAACGTCGTATCTCAATCGTTGACCTTTTTTTTTTTTTTTTTTTTGCAGAGCAGAGGAGATTCCTGCAGCAGTCTGATGGCAAGGATTCAACTGCGGGTTCACAGTTTTGTGCTCAGCAGCTATCTCCTCCCCAGCGGTGCCATTAATAATGGGAGGCAATCTGCCTCACCGAGACGTGGGGGAATGTAGTCATCTGTAGCACAGTGGTGTGACCAGCTAAATGTTGCTAATTGATATGGACAGCAGGAGCCTCTCTGTGTGTGGGATTAGAAGGTGGTGGGGCGGAGAGAGCCTGACTTGTTTTCAGGCTGTGATGAGGCTTTTGAGCACAGACCAAAAGAAAAAAAAAAAAGGGAGAGGATACAATTAATTCCTTGTTCTCCTTTCCTTTCACTCGTACGGATCATTTTCTCCTTGTACAGTAAATGTGTGGGGAGCTAAGAGACACATTTGTATTCAGCCAAGCCTATCTATTTTTACCCCCCTGTCCAATGATTGATGTATCCTTTCAGCATGTACAGCCCTGCTATCCACAGGGATGAATAAACCACAGATGAGCAAGAGTCTGTAGGGAGTACACACACATTTACAGTGGAAATGCACACAAGATGTCTGTGGAAGTACAAATAGGGGACGCATCACAAAACACACTGTCATTAAACCTCTGAGACTGTAGCTGTACCTCAAAGTCCTTTGCATCATTCACACTGTTGCATCCGTAATGGATGCGGATAATGTCGGCGGACGCATGTTTGTGTTTTGCAAAGGGACTTCTCATCACAGGACCTGACATGAGGTAACTCTGTCAAGTTGAACAACATGGATGCTGATGGATACGGAAAGGGCAACCCTGACCACCCGATACGTCCATCCTTTGAAGGAGGGGGCATGGCGACTACTTGTCGGACTCGACTAGCTAATAGGGCCGGGTCAAGAGCGCTAGAGTGGCCATTTGTGATCTCTAAAACAGGATGTGAGTGATGTCGTTTAGGTGCCACCTACATCCCTCCTCTTTTGCTGGGTCAAAACACAAAGTAGAGAGAGGACGGCAAAAGATACATGGCCAAGCACTGGATGCTGTGCGTATGGAGTGACATGGAGGTCTCGATCTGTTTTGGTCTCAATGACAGGCCTAATTGTGATCCCTTTTATTCACCGGCAGACAATTTACAGGATGCTCACCTTGGAGGTCTATTTATATAGGAATGAGTACTAGAGAGTAGGACACTTGCTCTAGGGCCAATGCTGCATGACTGAATTGGCTTTCCAGTTGACATTCCAGAGAGTAAACAGTGCCATCTTGTGTCCAAAAATAAGCAAAACACCTTGAAGAGCCACAAGGTAAAGTTGTTTGTATGCACACTTGCTTAAGAGTGTAAATTGTGAAACTCTCTGAATCTATGAGTGCTTCGTTGATGCATCTGATTCAGTCTGGAAATCCGTCACCACCTTGTGGCATTAACGCACAGAGCAGGCTTTTTATGCAAGAGGTAGTGGAGGTAGTTCAAGCTGGGTTAAAAGCCAAATTATGGAGTGGGGGCCCTTCTGGTGACTCAGCAAAGCACGCTCATAAATTTCCCGAGCGCAAATCAGATCCATCGACCTCTGTCCTCATGCCGTCTTCCTCTTCCACAAGCTCATCAGAACATCGGACTCGGTGTCTCGTTTATCTTTACCACTTTTGGTTTTTTGACAGCTGGTATCAGTTATCAGTTTTCAGCGAGGTCGTGCAGGTTTTATTTATTTATTTATTTCCCTCCCCACTTGGGGAACAAGTTTCTTACTTGAGGAAAAGCGTGTCTTTGACGCAGACCTCTAGAGTGACATCAAGCAAAAGCTGTCTGATATTTTGAAAGAAACGCAATTACTTGAGGCCAGACGAGGATAATTGCCAGGTTTTGTTTGAAGAAAGCTATGTTTGTGTTGTTTGAAGTGTGAGATATCTTGTATCATTTGCGTTTGTGGCTTCAGCCCCAGAAACAAAGACCACACCTCTTATTAAATTTCCCATGTCTTGCTCCTCTTTCTGGCAGGGGCTGCTGTGTTTTATGCTGATGCTGATGTCTAATGACATGGTTGAGCTTGCACTTTGCGTGATAGCCTGCAGCTATTTCAATGTGGCTTAAATTTTGAGGCCTCTCTCATTTGTCATATCAACCTTGTTTGCCTCATCTCCATGTAGGGAAGAGCACTAAATCTACAAGCCTGACAGAGGTACAGGGTCCTCCAGATTTACTGGCACCTCTGCTAAATATATGTAAAAAGCCTTCAAATAAATGCAGGTTTTGGCCCTGGTAGGTGAATAACATCCTGTTTACAGTTTTATTGTAGACCAATAGTGTATATA